>NC_059549.1:9696969-10000000 GCF_905220415.1 Colias croceus
TTATTTCATTGGTAAGAATAAAAAATCAATCAGTTATGAATATCTAACTCGCCAAGGTTCCACATGTCAAATTACAATTGGCGTGTTGAAGGCAGTTAACCTTAGCCGAGTCGAAAGGGTGCTGAACTAAGGTCATTATGTAAAATAGACGCGGTTTCATTACACTGTGTGTACCCACAATCATAATTAAAAAATATCTTTATATTTAAGCGCGAGTTAGTTACACCCAAAAAGTAACTACGAATTAAAACCTTATTTTAACACAAAAAGGTCTCCCGTCCTTTATTAAAGCAAGTTAGCAACCCAAAACTCGTCAATACTCGACAAAAAGTAGGTATTCATCATGAACGTGCCCAAAAGATAAAATATAACACTAAAGCGAAACACGAAACACTTAAACAACGCAATTGAGGGCGTTTTAGAAACTTCGCTTTTAAAAAAAAGCGGCAACAAAAGAAAGGAATCGCTATGGCAAAAATATGACACCGGCAAGTTTTCAAGTTATAATAAGTTACAACGTCGCGTTGGGAGGGAAGCGCTTTTATTAACTTTTAAAAGATGTGAAGCTAAAAATCTTAACTCGGAGGAACGACTCACTCCGCGCCGAGAAAGTTGTCACAATCGAACACAGAAATGTTTACTCTTGTGACGCTAAAAAAACGTGTCGCGAGTCTTTTTGAGAACTTCTCGAATGTAGGAAACGTGAATATCTAACTGCGGATTCCAATATTTTCATATTTCAATATTTAATCTCTAAACTTTTTGCGCGAACGCGGCTTCTTCAATATTGATCCATTTAGTCCATGACTGTCTGTGACTTTGCGCGGCGATAAAGGTAAAATTTAAGAAACAGTCACGTAATAAATCCATTATTACCTTCAATACAATTAGAAACATAAAATCGATTCAATGTTTAGACACAACACAAATGTAGCCCTATTGGACACCCATACATCGGTTCTTTTTTATGAGTATTAGCCAACCCGAAGTACACGATCACGACATACAGTCTCTAAAACTTGAAATTCGCCAGAAGTTTAGTTCAATAGTGTATCCAGGAGCGATGTCGCGTGGGCGTACAGCACCACCCTTTATTAGTGCCTCCCGTAGTTCCAGGCCTCGTTAGCGTGTAGGTGATCTCAAAGGGCTTAAAACTATTTTTGTGCGAGCTATAATGAATAACGATTTCTTGTTAATTGGACGTGGGTTTGTCAATAGACACCGTTCTTTGTCCGTTTAATTGGTTGATGCGTTCGTTACTCCTGTATTATTGCCTTTGGACAGCTCCTATACAATATGACTAAATTATTTTCCTTTGTGACGTATAAATTGTATCCAAGCGACAGTTTTATTAGAACTAACTACCATTCGTTAAGGTTTTTTGTGTGAAGGAGGACACATGTCAGGCTTTGGCAAGAATAAAGGGAAAACGATAACTGACAACTGATGTTATATAGCCTTAGGTTGCTACGGACATTTGTATTTTAATAATAAAGACAGGTCTTGAAATATACAAGCTAATTGTAGAACAATCTCTTTGTATGGGTTCCCTTCATAAGGATTTTATGGGTACAGTCAAATATTAAATTATACTGAAAGTGCCAAGAGATAGACTACTTAGTACTCAGTCAACGCAAAGATTCTTAATATATCTTTAAAATTCTACAAAAAATGTTCTTAATGGAATATATATGTTACATAATGAACAATGGACCATCGACAAATATCTCATTTTTTGCTTGCTACTGGATTCGAACTGAGAATCTTCACTCTAACCTACAGTTAAGTGGTTATCATGTTGTAACTCGTAACGAAGGGTTGATAACGTTAATAATATATATTATTTGTTATCCTTACATTAAAGGGTATTACGCAATATTTAAGACGCACAATTTTACTACAACAACCACACGTTTTAAAATACACTACAATCGCCTATCCGAAATATGGCCTTCTCATTTTAAAGACATTCACTTACAACGTCCCACGGCACGTATCAAAACGAAACATACATCGAACAAATCTGCACAATAATACGAATACAAGAATCAATGTGTCATTATGTTACTTTGAGCACTCTAAAATAAGTGCAAAAAGACGACCCACGATGTGCTATACTTCATACATTAACTAGCTTCCGCCCACGACTTTGTACGTGTATCCCCGTTTTTCCCCGTTCCCGCAAGAATTTCAGGAAATCCTTTCTTAGCGGATGCCTACGTCCTAACATCTACCTGTGTGCCAAATTTCAGCCCGATACGTCCAGTGGTTATTTATTTATTTATAATAGATAAATACATAGATAACAAAAACGCAAGGCTGGCAGCCCTGTCGCAACGTAACCTAAAAAAATACGCTCAGATAGTACTTGCACACAATTTCCACATAATGATATACGTATGCAAATAATTTGCACACTAGAATACATTTATGCAACGTTATTCAACTTGACGTTAATGTTAACTGAATGCCGGGAATATTTATGGAATTTTTAACCGTGGGACTGTTCGGGGACAATGTGTGTACCTAGAATATATAGGTACTTTATGCGGTAATGGAGTTATGAGATATTTAGTCTGAGTACCGCTGCTTGAATACATTTTGAATCGACAAGATACTGTGAAACCATTTTCATAGATAGATTTCGATTGGGGGATAAAAATGTATGTCTGTTGAATATGGATAATAACTAACTATGATATTTTCTATCCAAAAAGATCATAATAAAATAATGTCTAACAACGCAAGGAAATTCATAAACCTCAAAACCCACAGCAAAACAATAGATAAAACTTAAAAACTAATACAATATTAAATCGCTAACGCTTTCGCTCAGCTCGTCGCTCGTCGCCTATCTTCCAGACCCTAAAAGACTTACCGCTTATCTATGCAAAGTTACTTTTTAACTTACTTGTACTACAAAGGAAGTATCTCTGTTGTAATGTAACGCTTTTCAACTAGCGAAAAGTACCCAGTTAGTAGATAACCAACTCGAGTTATAAATGAGAAAGTTTTTGTTCCTCACTCAATTAAGGGAACTACTGAACCGATATTTCCATCAAAGAGCTTTTGGCCTTCTGTAAGACAGGAGACTCCCGAAAAATGTTAACAATTAGACGGGGATTTATGCGTAATTTATCACGAAAAAGGGACGGAAGCGAAATTTCTGACAGATCGTCCAGACTGAGGAAAAAAATATGTAAATGGTAGATTCTTTATATCTTTGATATTATTATATATCGCAGAAAGAATCACACTAACCATATTCATGTTATTTATTAGTTATATTTCAATTGTGCAATTTCATTCGTCTGTTTATCTCTACGCTTTAGGCTTCATAAATTTGGTACGGAGAAAGCTGTAGATCAAAAGTCAAATATTGCCTACTTTTATCCCGTACTTTTAAACACGTATCAAGACTTTTCATTGCGCAAAAAACACAACAGACAGACATACTTTCTAATAATGTAATATCTATAAAAAATAGTCAAAATCCATTACAATTTAAATTCTCATATTCATAGCAAACAGCAAGGTACCATTTCCAAAGGCAATAGTTACAAAGTTGTTTAGTAAATCGTAATACTGTATGTAGGTTAGTTGTCACGCTGAATAGACTGTAACGTTAATGAGAAAACGCTTTAAAACATAGCTATTAACAGACAAAGTAGTTTTGTAGATTAACTGTTACAGATGACACTTGCATATAAAAGTGTCGTAAGAGATCTCGAATAATAAAAGTGAAAGTTATTGTGTTGCTAAACCACACACGTTATGATTGGCTGAATTTTTGTGTGCATAAGTCAGCAAATTTACTTACGATACGTAAGCATTTCTTATATTATATAATATAGCTAATCGAACTTAGAGATTTATTAATGACTAGCTGCGCTTCGCGGTTTCACCCACGTGGCTCCGCTCCTGTTGGTCTTAGCGTGATGATATATAGCCTATAGCCTTCTTCGATAAATGGGCTATCTAACAACGAAATAATTTTTTCAAATCGGACCAGTAGTTGAGATTAGCGCGTTCAAACAAACAAACAAACTCTTCAGCTTTATAATATTAGTATAGATTAGTATTAGTATAAATACTGCAAATTACAAATTCCCTCAAATAGGACGATGATTTCATACGTTATCAACACAATGTACAATCTTCAAAAGCCATAACTGTTACTATGTATGCAACATGAACACACCCATTCGAGAATAATACATGATATTAAATTGCTTTCCAACGAATAAATTATACGGTCTCTGTAGTGTGAAATATTTTATTTAGATAAAAACTTCTCTTACTTTTAGGCAGAACGAGTTATTTGAGCATCATCAAATAGATTAAGACGCTCATATAGAATTGTTTTATGATTTCATCATAGCCCATTAATTGCTTGCTCTGTTAAAAAAATAATAATATCACATAGACAACTGAAACCTTATTAAATATTGTCTCTCATTTGAAATAATTGTAGCTCCTTGTGTTAAGAGTCATATTAACATGCAAGAAACTGCATTCAACCACCTAAAAAATCAAAACACCATCACCACACATGCCATAAGATCCCCATTAACAAACAATAACTTCTCTTCCAGATACCAGCCGTCGACATTAATGAAAATGGAAGAAATATCGCCGCCCAGCAATGTCCACAAACGCGAATAGAACGCTTGAGCATGATCTGCGTTGGAGCCGCGCCAAATCCACCTGCATGGTGTACAGAAACTGTGAACCGATATAAACATATTTTGCATTCTCTCCACTTTGATATGGATCAAGTGGTCCAGGATTTGAGACCAAAACTTACAGCCCTATCCTCTTTTTATTTACCTACCTATTATTAACCTTACAATGCAACTTAATCTAATTATAAATCAAAGCAAAAAACGGTCTTAAAACTATTTACCAATTTCTATCAGATAACCGGAGAAATTAATTAAAGGAGAATAGAGTTCTTAATTCCTATCAAGTTTTGAGAGCGCAATAATAATAATGAAATTGCTGAGTCTTGCGCATACGAATACTTAGAGTTAAATGAGCTTGCGTATAAGTCTTTTTAATTACCCTATCCACTCCTACTTTACCATAATCGCACGCAAAGGTAACCATATTCTCTCCGTCATATACGCGTTTTAGGATTGTGGTGTATTGGTATACATCATAATGCTGCTAAAACATCTAAAACATCATCTACCTTTCCTACAGCCTTAATTGTATATATAATGTTGCGAATGAGGAGGGCATGTTTTTGAACACCGTGACATTTATCTATTTGCCCCCATAGGGAGGAATTAGGCGTCTTCATATACATAAATGTCCCTAATTCTGATCTTCTTAGCCCTGTACCTTCATCATAATTTTAAAATTATTCCAGTTAAACAACCCATGATGAACCTTACACCAGATATGAATTAGAACCATAATCGCATAATTGCAAGTGCACATGATACCGAATACGACACGGCATCGCTCACGCGTCCAGCAATTACGTATTAATTACCTGAAGGTACATTGTAGTCGCATGAAACGCGATATTATTATACTGAAGGGAATAGTTTCAATATACAAATAAGACAATATATTATAATTTAATAATAACACGCGTTTTATATTGTTGTAGGGACAAATAGAATCGGAAATTATGAATTTTAGCATACATTTATGATAAATATTCTCGAAATGTTGTTATTATTCTCCTATTTGGGAAGAAAACATTAAGACTGATTAATTCAGATACATGAGAATGACGAACATGTTTGTTTTAAACATCATAATCAATGTTGTAGATTTGTACCTTTTAAGAGTCATGGCGTAACATTTGACCTCTGTCTCTACTAAAGTAATTTATAAGTAGTTTATACAAATCAAGTATAATGACGTCACATTCACATATCACGTTGACATAAAGTTACAAATTACTCCATATTCATTTATCTATGTATCTTTGTCCAGAGTCACGTGCGTTAAGAATATTTGACGTAGGTTGCTTGTTTGAAAGCTGTGTGAGTGTCGAAATACGCTACTCTCGGAGCAATGTAATCAAAAACATCCGCTAATTCATTGCGAATTCGCCCTGGTTGTTTATAAAGTTTAAACGCTTGCAAATCTTTCGTGATTCATACGTTTGAACTTTGAAGTACACTTTACGGATTTAAAGCGAGATTTATTATGTCTTTACGGCAGTGTAGAGGAAAAAACGAGACTATTTTGTCTATACTTCCAATTCTACATGATAATCAAGTAAAGGCACGGTCGGGTCGACATTTGACTCTGCAGTTTCCAACTCCAAGCTGCACTAGTAATTCTTATTTTATAGGCAGTTCAAGCAAAACTTCACTGACAAAAATCCATAATAAGAGAAATTAAACAGAATTTACATCTCATAACAAGAACAAAGGATGTGCTCAAAGCCTCCACCCGCTATTAAAAAAAAATAATAAATAAAAATAAAATTGTTTTATTTCAGGAAATGTTGGGTTCCCATATAAAAGTAATATAAAAAAGATTAAAGACGAGCATCATTTATAGTTTTTTCTTGGCTTGATAGGTTTATCCCTAGCATAATATGATGAGTGAACTTTGCACCAGTACAGAAGTACTGGATTGTCATAATAGTTAGAGGCAGCCACCAGAATACTATTACTGGAGCGTCTCATTCTCTCCCAAAAATTAACCCACAAGTGTACCAACTTTTAAGTGACTTTAAAATAGCATAAACATTACTCATTCCGAAACTCGAAAGAAGCAATCAATAACAATCAGCGTCTCGATAGACACTGCCATTAAATATTTAATATTTCGAAATACCCTCGAAACTGAATTAAAAATTCATAAATCACTCTCGACTCGCCGTCGAAATCCATTTTTGTGAATCGTGATCGAGTTAAAACGGGACGCAATTTATCTCTTTAATTACTCGAAACTTAATGAAAATCTTAGGGAACTTTCGAGTAGGCTCTAGTTCAAAGGACGGGAAATGTTTTAATTTCAATTTCTTACTAAAATTTTAATCATTTTTAATAGTCTCTGTAGGCCTCTGCCAAATTACTGTACTGTTTATGAGGAATGTCTAAATTGGCGAGGATCTTAATCTCAAAAAGGCCGCATAGCTATATAAAGTTAAATTTTATAGTACAGAGTTTATAGTAGGTATGTATCTTGTCCATCATAGAATGTATTGCGGTATTCACATATTATCAATTACATATGAGGTATTATTGTAAACTGAATCGTTTAAAAGTAGAAAACCGACGATCATAAGCTACGCTCTGATGCTCTGACCTCATCTTTAATTGCTCACAAATAAGGATTAGACTAAGGGAAAGTCCTCTCATGTCTAATCTTTAAATATAAGTTCAACACAAACATACCCTGCCGTTCGAAAAAGCCTAATCCAAAAAATCGATCCACCCAAAAGTATATCTAAAATCATGCTACGATGTAATTAATATCCAAAGCGTTCTAATTTAACTTCTTAAACGTTACTTTCAATTAGTTAGTTATGAGAGTTGAAGGCTTCTGTCGTAACACAATAATTGGTTACACGTGGAAAGAGAAATAAGGTTATCACATTGTATTGATGTATTCAATACATAGTTTGAATGAAGGTATCGGCAAATTAGATATATTATATAACCATACATAACATAAACGTAACTTTATCATATAAGTACTTACCACATGTTTATGGTTCTATATAATATCATATGTATTGTTTTTAGAACAGGGATTGCATCACTCCCTACTTTTTCGGGGTTGCAGATTTCCGAACGAATTTGGCGATTAGTAACACAAGTATCAAATTAATATAGGACATTACCAAGAACAAAAACATTAGTCATTACAATAGATCGATATGCATAATCGATGCACAAAGAAAGGCGAAGTGAGTCGCAAACACGTCATTTTTAAACCTAATTACACTGGCCGAAGGTCGACTGTCCTTTGTCGTTTATGTGAAAAGAAATTATTTGTCATTGTGCTGATTCTCTTTTTACTATTCAAAACTTACAAATTGGAACGTCTTGTGTGCGATTATTTGTGACATAACTAGTAGGAATTAGAAGTGACCTTCTTGCAAATATACAAAAAATAAGTGCAACAGATGAACTCAAAGGGACTGCACTTTGTAGATCATCACTACATACCTAGTATAAAACAAAGTCGCTTTCTTTGTCCCTATGTCCCTTTGTATGCTTAAATTTTTAAAACTACGCAATGGATTTTGACGCTGTTTTTGTTAATAGATAGACTGATTCAAGAGGAAGGTGTATATAATTTATAAGGTTTTTAGAGAAAGCGGGCGAAGCCGCTGGCGGTATGCTAGTAGGCTTATAAAATGTTCTAAATAAACAACCAAATTCAAACATACATGATACTTACACATTAGGGACGAACATTACCTGCCTACTCCTAACATTGTTTGATACTTGATAAAAAATATCAAACGTCATCCACCATACCATATGGGAATTTATTATTATAGTTCTGAACTGGTTTTTAATACCCTATGTGTTATAAGTGGGTGCCTCCTTCATCCCAAAACCCTGCCCTGTTGCAACACAAAAAATACTAAAGGATAGGATAAATATAGCTAAAGAAATCAATGTTCATTGTACCTTATAACATAATATAATACAGATAAATAAAACAGATTTAGAAAATGTTCAGTTCACCGTATAACGGAATACCGTAATGATAATTAAACTTAAATATATTACAAACAATTTCAGTTTGTTTTCAGAATTTAATATGAATGAACGGCTAAACCCGTATAATCTGTTGCCTGGAATCAAATCTCACTTTAAAGGCAATATTAAAAATGTTTCTCAGACACTCACGGACAATTGTGTTATTTCATATCATTAAATAAATAAATATTATAGGACTTTATTATATTACTGTACATAAAATATACGACGGTATGTGGTTCTGTAATACTTATTACATTTCGATTTATTGAAAATATTAATAAATTATAATTTCCTACACAACAGAACTTTATTGCTGTAAATTTTAAAAACTATAATTTTCATTAAATAACAGAACCACTTCATGACGATTTTTTTATTTTTTATCGTAAAAAAACGAATCCTATCAAATAACATAGCATAAATCGCACGGGAATTGCCATAAAAGCCAATCTTAAGGTACCGTTAACAAAAAAATATATTTAAAGATAAAATAATCTCGAAACAAGTCAACGAACAATACAATAACAGAATCGCGACTTTATAAGGAGGTCATTTAGCGTATGCGAAAGTTATTTTAGCACGCTTATAAGAAAATATGCATTTGAAACACTCGGCTTTATTTTAAACAATAAGACATTTTGTACATGCTGTCTACCTTTTATAAGCCTTATTACAAAGAACATAGCGTGTAATTTGGAATAAAACTATACCTATCCAATGTTAATCCGGGATAAAAGTAAATCCAATTTGTTAATCAGGGTTCTATGTTATTATTTACTCGAATAGATTTTGATGTTTTTAGGACGGTAACGAAAATCACGAAAATTCATGTATTTTTTTACATTTACTAACGATATCTTACTGGATAAATACATTCATATTTCGCTAATTAGGTTTAATAAATTTATTATAAGAAGACATCCTTAACTGCTTAGTTTTCAATACAAGCTACACAAAACATATGAGAAATGGTTATAACAAACAGTATTCTAAAGGCAAACGATCAGGTAAAAATTTCGGTACGTGTACGACCTTCATATAAACTATCACATCACCTATTTATCGTTACAAACGAATAAAAAATCCGTCTAGCCACACCTCAATTATTGTATAATAATAATAAAGTTTACAGCATCGGTCAAATAGGTGACTTCAGGAAACCTTGAAGGCCGATGCCACGTCACGTTGCAGTCATGCCCTAGGTTTTGTCACTATGTAATCATTATCACTACATATTATAAAACAAAGTCGCTTTCTCTGTATGCTTAAATCTTTAAAACTACACGGATTTTGATGCAGTTTTTGAAATAGAAGAATGTTTCAAGAGAAAGGTTTTAGTATATCATTTTTTAGGTACTAGACAAAGCGGATATATTATACTAGCTGCTCCGCGCGGTTTCACCCCCGTGGCTCCACTCCTGTTGGTCGTAGCGAGATGATATATTATAGCCTATAGCCTTCCTCGATAAATGGGCTATCTAACACTGAAAGAATTTCAAATCGGACCAGTAGTTCCCGAGATTAGCGCGTTCAAACAAAATAACAAACTCTTCAGCTTTATAATATTAGTATAGATGTATGGTAAAGTACCATGGTAGTTAGTATTCTGTACCAAATGTTGATTCTTATTTACATTATCGTTAGCATATCGTTTGAGATGTAATTGACGATTTTAATAATGTTTCGTAGCAAGTATTCTAATGTTTCTTTATATAATTTGTATCAGTAAAGTTTTACGTACGTTTCCATAACACATAATTATTATCTCATTAGCAACGCCTTGTTTTTTGTCTCTATATGTAATTATAATGACGTTTTTTCCTACTCTGATGTAATATATTTGTGTCAGGTGATTTCATTCATGTTAATGAATTTGTTTTCTTCTTTTCCTTCGCATTATATGAAAATTAATGCGTATTTATGTATTTTATAATAAAGGAGAAATAATTTTCTTAAATACTATAAAACTTGAGAAATAATATGAGAGGAAGTTTACTTATTACATCATTGAATGATAATAATCTGTATTTAGAATTAACTATATAATGAGTCATAGTATAAATGCGTATATAAGTATAAATAGATTTTCTTAACTTTTGTGTTACAATAGCCAATGTTCCTTTCAAGACACGATTGGACATTTTATAAAGGGCAATCTTAATGACCTTCGATTGATAGCATGATTAAAAATTACATCATCATAAGCAAGAGTTTTCACACAAATACACATTTTCTTAATCCCACAATGAAAGGGGGACATCCTTTAATATGATAAGAAAACACAAAATGGTGCTCATTTAATTTAAGACGTGGGTTTACCACGCCCCTTTTTTCTCCAATTTCTAGTGAAATTTGTCGGACTCCTTCACAAACAAATAAATATCCAGTGAATGAATATCTTTATAGTTTCAGAATCAAACATAAATCGGTAATACAACAGATTTTTCAAGGGATGTTTCCACTGTTAAAGATCGTCCTTTAAAGGTAGTAACTAGTAAGTACTTATTGTGAAGGATGACTCACGTGTAAATCTTATCAGTTCCTATGCCGTAACTATATTTAACAAGAAACTTATTATTTTTAACCGAAGTTTGCCTGGCATAGGACAAGGTTATTCCATGCCAAAATCTACGTGCATCTATGATATTCCTAAAAAAAATCGGTTCAGTTGTTTTGAGTGTTCAAAATAGTATCGTAATTTATACAAATATAACTAAATCCAGAAGTAAAACATAATTATGGATTTGTAAATCTTAATTATTCTTTTACGCAAAAACTACAAGAGCCTAGAATAGATATTATAAGCTTCTTTTTTATCCACGCTGCAAGTAAACCCACAGGACGAAGCTATTTCAATACTGTGCTGTATGTAGGTACCTACATGAATACTTTACGAACCTATTGTCCCTTGTCGTGTTTATACCCGATTATTAATGGAAATAGATACACAACCTACCGGTCAAGTAACTATCTATGATCTGGATATTATAGGGTGTAATAATATGTGACATAAATTATTTTAATGTCGACCATATGGCCCACTAAAGCAGAGGGTCGAGGCGTAAATAATGTTACATTTACGTTATTATATTTTAGTGTTTTTATTACTTTTCACGTGGTCGACAATTTCTTTTGTGGGAACTGTTAGTACAGGGCCTCTTTTTTAATTTTCAGAAAATTTGTCGCTCGTAAATCGAGTAAGGTAAGTGCAAACTAACACAACTGGGGTCATAGGTATGTAATGTTTCTTACGTAGGTGTAGGTGAGTATCTCTATTTGAAAAATCAAAATTATAGATAGGTAGGCACCTACCTAGATTTTAGGTTTCTATTTCTCTATTAAATTAAATTGTACATCATATTACACAAATTATCGGTCTTTAAAACAATGATCGGTACTTGTTTATTTTTTTATTCATCAGCTAGGAATATACCTATGCATCTTTATTCTTTATTTATTATAATTTTATTATTTACTACGTCAATAGTATTTAATTAATATTTTATCTATTCCATATCATTTTGTTAAAACATGTAGGTACCTAGGTAGGTAATGTTATCATAAATTAATAAATCGTGAATATATTGAAGAGCTCTCTTTACAAGCGTATCTATCTACCTACTGCCTTCATACCTACCTACAAGTTACAACAATACTCTAGAGAAATTTCAACAATAGAATAGGACGTTCGTAGGTCATGAGATATCACAAACGATAAAATATCGCTAAACACACGCGTACTGTAATTATAATTATTTTATAGAACGAAAAACAGTATTTTACCTCATTACCAAGACTAAATCGCGATTCAACATAAAACTAGAAAGTTTCGCTGCCTCAATAGAAATTACGTGATACCGCTATCGCTATTTTATTTGAACACATTATAATTCCATTTTTGGGAACATTTAATTGCTCAAACCATTAGTATTCAGTGAATGTTGTTTTCTAATTACTTGTTCAAAATACAAATTAATGAATGCTGTGTAACGCACGTGAATTCAGTATTATATCACCACACATTTGGGACAATTAGTTTTCCTGTAGCCCTTCAGTAAGGAGCGCGTCACGCTTGCTTTTCCTGCATATTTTCCCCGATATCCAACATTCGTGTTAAGGGCAACAGCTATTTTTCATGACGTAACCTCAAGTGGCCGCCGTGCCAAATGGGTTACAACTAGCAGTGATCTCGGCTGTATCACTACTACACTTCCCTTCACGACTTCTGCCAAGGTCAGAGCCGCCGGCATCTAACTCCCTAAGCGTTTAAAATAATCACCACTAACCTGTTCTTTTCCAACTCGTTATGAGTCGTCCTGGAACAAAAAACATACATTTGTAACTTGCCACGGCGACACTTCACAACAATATCACTAATTCACTTATTCACTACACTGGCACTGATGTCGCCTCACCTGCTGCCCTGCGATTTCTTCGTTTTCGGCCGCCTTCCTCCCGAACGCAACTCTTCGCACGCCGGCAAATTTAACGCGTACCCGTGCTCCGACTCTGCAACAAAGAAAACTGCAATTCCGTCAAAATCAGCTGATTATGGCAAAGCAAAAATAGACGGGAGCCATGTTGACGTATACGAGTAGTGCACTCAATTGACAATTCAAACAAAGAAAACCCAATTCACCTCTATCACGCCTTTCGATGTATTCAGCAGCTTGGATCAGGTCAGCAATACTCATATTTATTGTATCCCGGTTAAACACACGCGTTCACAAACGTAACACGACTTTATTCGATTAAAAACTATAAATAAAAGTATATTTATCCGCTCCGAAGTTCACGACTGCATTAGCCGATGTCAAAAACACACTAGGCGATTCGGGACGCGCGACCGTTTACAGCGCTTCGTGATTTGTCGGTTCCGTTCGGCGATCGCTCGGCGCACCAATGGGCTGCGAGCTAGGCCCACAATAAAATACCTGGGTCAATCACGTGAACTTTGTGTTTCCAAACAAAACATTTTTTTTTCTATAGCTCATTCGTGAGCGTAGGGTTATAAACTTTATTTGAATTTATTTTATAAAATTATGTTTCTTATACTATTATTTGCGTATAAAAAGGTTTTTTATTATTCATCGCCCAATAAAGAATTTCAATGTCATAATATTATTACATTATGATAGAAATCTTTATCAGCCCTTATCTAAAGGTCATTTCTATCATGTGTAAACAACAACAAATTACATAAGGATTCATAATAATCTTTAGGTATAGGTCATAAAAGAAAGTACTAATACATTTGTGAAACACTTTTAATATTTAATAATCTTAAACAAGTTTTTAATGTGTCGTTCAATGATTTCAACATATAAATTCGCGCAAACATGACTGGAAGAAGATGCTTTCTCGGCTCCTGAAAAAAAAGATAGAATAGTTTAGTTTATTGGAATCTAACAAGATTATGCATTGGATTGGATTATGCATAAAACATTCAGTATTTTTTATCCTGGCTTTAATGCTTTCCAATAAGTTTTTTCTGAGAATTAAAAACAGAAAACTACTGTGATTTACCTTGAAATAAAAAAAATTGCTTGTATTTAAAATAATAAATCATGTATTGTTTATAAAGTATTTTAAAAGGACTATCATTTACAAAGTGGGTTATACCAATAATAATTAAACTAACGGTCTTACTAATAAAATGTTACCCATTCGCTTTGCAATGAATTAGTTATTGCAATAACCTGTCTTGTTTTTATGATTGACGTTTCATGTGAGCAAGAGCAGGAAACAGCTATGGTAGAAAATGGTAGAAATTTATCTATTGTTTAACTTTTTATTAGTAAGGCCGTAAATTAAATAATTTTACTCACAGTTAAAATCCTAACTTTTCTATAGTACTGGCTGAAAACTCTGACCATAGAACTGAGAAAACTGCACACCAAATGCGGCCGAAAATCACATTTATTTTCATTAATTTCCACACAATTTCTCAATAAAGATGGAAATCCCAATATGTAGTTGAAAATTAAGCACCATTCATCCTGCAATAGAAATCATTTATGTATGAAAGCTACATAATTGTTAAATAAATAACTAGAGAAAACATAAATATCTTATAATAGTTATTTTGATTCATAAGCTTTGAGCTCTGTGAAATTACTAAATTTATTTAACAGAAATGATATTTTAAAAATAATCTTTTCTGCAATTTACACTTGAGTTGCAAAAATTATTGAATTAATAAACATTTAAGTAGGTGTGGTATATTCTAAGGTATATAATCTGTTGTAGATTTGAACACACAAGTTCCAAATGAAGCAAAATATTCTATACATAGATTAAAACAAGCCCTTCAAAATAGACTGATGAATGAACAATATGTAAAACTTTCATGTAAATTTTTTTTAGTTTTATTTTAAACTAGCTTACCGCCCGGGGCTTCGCCCGCTTTGTCTAAACCTAATAAATTATATACTAAAACCTTCCTCTTGAATCACTCTATCAATTAAAAAAAAACGCATCAAAATCCGTTGCGTAGTTTTAAAGATTTAAGCATACAAAGGGACATAGGGACAGAGAAAGCGACTTTGTTTTATACTATGTAGTGATTTACCTCATTGGTAAGTAAAGAAAAATCAACATCTTCAAACTTAGGCAACGGTGGATATCTGCCATCATTTACATGTTCGTTAAATGTTTTTATGATTGTCTCCAGACGAGCACAATTGTATAATATGAATGCTGCACCTGGAATAAAGAGGTTTTAATTAAATTATGGTTTAATTATATTTTATGAGTTTTGCATTGACTACAAGAAATATATATAACTGTAGCATTTAAAGTGTAGGATGAAAACAAATTGATTTTGACTAGACTACATCCATTTATTACTAAAATTCTTAATAAAAAAAACGACGTGTGGCATTCGGGGACTGCCGCGGTAAAGCTATTGCATGCTATGCCTTCAAGCCACACCTCCGCCCGTCGGAGTGGGGAGCGTGAGGTTTTTTCGTTACGGAATTTCTCGATTCGGTCCCCGCGCTCAAGGCCCGCGATAGAAGCTATGCAATAGCTTAAAGTAAATATATGTCCAATATTTCAATGCTATAGTAATTAATTGAGCATCATAGTAACAAACAGATTCTTCCTAATGACTTTTTTTAACAATCTCTGCAGCAAAGTACTTACTTCACTTTATTATTTTAAGTAATTTTTATTACACTGTTGTGTTTATACCTTTACTAGAACCACTAGACGCATCAAACTGTATTTTAACCGGGCTGGAAGGCTTTATCTGCAACAGTTCGAAGGCAACAGCTGATTCCCCAAGGTGTGCTATGAATTCCTTCCATTTTGAATCAGTGGACACTCGCACACCATACTTGTGTTGGGCTATTAGGGTTAATTCTTCTTGACGGAGCCTGAAATATTTATTTAAATTTATAAGATGATTTATTGTAAAGTATAGATCAAAATAATATGTGTTATTTTCTTATATGTTATAGGAAATTATTTGAATACTGTATTATCCCTAGATTATCCATACTAATATTATAAATGTGAAAGTAACTCTGTCTGTCTGTCTGTTACTCAATCACGCCTAAACTACTGTACCAATTTGCATGAAATATGGTATGGAGATATTTTGATACCGAGAAAGGACATAGGCTACCTTTTATTGCGAAATATGTACCACGGGCGAAGCCGGGGCGGACCTCTAGTATAAAATAATTGTACAAAGATGATTGAAGTTAAAAAATTATACGTAGGTACTTAATGATTTTATTAGGTACATTACCTAATAAAGTCTTCAGCAGTGATTGTTGTCTCTTTAGCACCAGTTTTACAATTGATTACTGTCCCACATAAAACTATTTTACTATCCTCAAGTTTGACACTTGATTTTGATGTTACAAACGGTTTCGGTTTTAATTCTGAGCATTTATCGCTTATTGCACATAAATTCTTTATAACCTTCGTCGTGTAGTTCACTCGTAAGGAGGTTATGCATTTTGTGTTTTGATTTGAATCAGATTCCACTAAAATATCCCCCTTGTTAACTCCATTAAGAATCCTTTCATTATTTGTAAACGAATGCGAAAGACCAGCTTCTATTGCTTTGCTTCTCTCCAAAAATATATGAACACGATCTTTTATTTCAATTGCCTTTCGTATTGGTAATGTCCAATTTTGTGATACTTGTAATAAACTTTCGGAATCTTTTTGTAAACATTTCAAAAGACCTTCGTCGTCGTTTTGCAAGTGAATGCCGTCTAAGAATTCGACCCAAGATTTCACAGTGTTTGGAAAACTGAAATCGCCTTGTGTCTTCAATTGAACTGAATGTTTTTTAACAAGTAAACCCGAAATTTCTTTTTCTTCATTAAAAAGAAATGTGTAAATATTTGATATAAATAAATTCAGGTCATCTTCCAACATTATGTGAAGTTTTAATTTAAATTAAAATTACTACATATAGGCTATATTTTGTATTTTCACCTTGATTTGATTTTCACGTTTCAAAAAAATTTGTCAGTTGTCATGTTGACACTGACAATGACCGCTAGAAAAATAGAATAAAAAAATAACAGCAATTCAACCAATAATGTGTACATAATCTGTATTATTCGGGATTCGAAGCAAAATCCTCGGGCAAAATCGAACCCAAATCTTTCTCTTTATCTATTCTAGGAGGTAGCAACGTTGACAAGTGAGCATTTTAGTATAGTTGGTTCTTTGATATGCTGTTCCTCTTGCTATTTCGGTTACAGTCCGGGCTGTCTGGCTGGCCGCAGTGGTTGCGTTTATTAGTGCGCATCTTATCTGCACAGGAAAATATCCTTAATTTAAAGTCATTTTTTAACGCGTAATTTTTAATCTTTTGCCTTTAGATAGATCCATTAGACATACATTTTTTATTGCAAGACGTTTTTTTCGTTGTTAAATAGGTGCCAGACGCAATTTTTATTTCAAAATAATTAAAATATCATCGAAATAAGTGAAATTCCATCAACATGAGTCCCAGTGAAGGATAAGTAATCACTGTGTTACTTATACTATATATAATATTCATTTTACTATTTACAGTTTTTTGCAACAATCTACCATATCGCCTCCTTTTTCCCAACGAACCTCAAATAGGACGTTAATGTAAACTTGATAAAAACCAAATATCATCAAGAAATTAAAGACTTTTTAACGGATTTTAAACGCGATTTATTCATTGTATTATTTTCCCAAGTCTTTAATTTCAAAATGTATAATACTCGCGTAAAATAAAACACTAGAAAATACAAATATCATCAAATTCATATTTATACCCAAAAGTGTAATAAATATGAAACCATCTATTAAAAATATTAGTTTACTAATTATTCAATATAAGTATTAAAAAAGGATAATATAATATAAATAATAAAGTTATTACTTACCTTTTAAGCGGACTCATGTTGATGTAATTTCACTTATTTCGATGACATTTTAGTTATTTTGAAATAAAAATTGCGTATGGCACCTATTTTACAACGAAAAAAACGTCTTGCAATAAAAAAATTATGTCTGATGGATCTATCTAAAGGCAAAAGATTAAAAATTACGCGTTAAAAAATGACTTTAAATTAAGGATATTTTCCTGTGCAGATAAGATGCGCACTAATAAACGCAACCACTGCGGCCAGCCAGACAGCCCGGACTCTAACCGAAATAGCAAGAGAAACAGTATATCAAAAACCCAACTATACTAAAATGACTTTTTTTTAAACGTTGCTAGCTCCCGTACGTTTCGATAAACTGTGGAGCTTCTACATAGTTCGTATACCTACTTTACAAACAACCAATTTTTATTAAGTTATAAATAACTAACAAACATGAAACATCTGTATGTTTTGCATAATACGAATGATAATAATTGGGATATTTAGGAATGAGAAAAAGATGACAGAAGGAGAACCGTATTTCACAGTACCCCTATTTCCATTTAGAAATGAGGATCACACAGAGCAGTAAGGTCTCGTAACCGGCCATTAAATATTCAAAAAAAAAACAGAGCAGTAAGAACAAATTCAAAAAGTAATTAGAAATACCCAAGGAAATACCTATTGTATTAAAATAAATGTTTTGAAAACTCAAATCGGCAATTCAAACGACGCGGCGCGGCCATTTGCCGCGCTTCGTGTGACGCCACAGTTCATTGCAGCAAACAAATCAAGTCAAGAAAATAGTTGAACAAGTTTTAGAAATTTATTTGATTCAAAATCGTTATTCATTTCTTAGAATTGTTAATAAATCGTTATGGAACATCATTCTGCAATAGAAAAATACAAAAACCTATATACAAGTATTGGGTTGTGCCCAAGAAGCTTATATCTAATACACTGGAGATTGCACTATGAACGTTGACTTGTCACGGGAAGGTATGACCTTGAATGACGCCTGGTTGTTTTTTTGTGCCTTTCACACCTAACTTGGCATGTCGAGAAGATGATATCGGCCAAATGGGCGCCGTCACAATTGATTGCCATACGGGCTCGTTTTATGGCATTTCTCATCACTTCAGCGAGAACTTCGGGCGACAAATTCTCGCACTCGTGTTTAATGTTGTCCTTGTTCGTGTAAACACGAGACTTCAAAAAACCCCACAAAAAAAGTCTGGAACGGTTAAATCGGGCGATCTTGCAGGCCAGTGCAAATCGCCAAAACGTTGCTCCGTCCTGTTGGAACCACATATTCTCCAGTCCTAATTCGTCCAATTGCGGCAGAAAAAAACTCAGTCAACATGGCCCTATAGCGTGCACCGTGGCCGTAGCATGTTTCCGGCGACAGCTCGACACCCTCGGCAACAGCGGCGATATTCTCGGCAGAACGGGCGCTCCGGGTCCGGCCACTCTTGGCAACGTCTCGTGTGGTCCCATACTCTTCAAGGTTGGTGTCCAAACGGCGCAGTGTTTGCGCAGTCGGTGTCGGACGGCCAGGGAATCGGCGACGAATTGTTACGCAAAAAAATGGACACGATTATTCCGCGTTCTTGGGGACTGTAACGCTCCATGGCTTGTTCACTTGTATTCTACATAATATGTCTAGTACACAAATGTCAAAACAGATTTGACATTGGCGGCCATTTGCAAAAATGAGAGCATCTTCCAATAGGGTGATTTCTTTTGGCCCACCTTGTATGTAGTGATTATAGCTAGTGGATTTATTAATAAAAAAAAAAAATCATTTTAAATGTTGTTTTTTTATTATATCTTTAAACAATAGAAGAAAAATAGCATACACCAACAATCTGTACATTTTTCAATCAGATATTGTTTTCTACTTCTAGTATTTTATATTTTTTGATGGCAAAATCCTTGTGTACAGTACGCGTCACGTAAAAAGAACGCTGGATGAAAGTGATGGACTGATTAGGTGTGTTTGCGCATGGATCGAGTTTTGCACGTAAGCTATGTGCCGATTATTTTATTTTTGAACTAGGCTCGCGAATCGTGGCTTCTCAACTACCTATTTGTTATTCTTATACCACCTCATAATACCAAATAGACCGATAAATCGCCAATGCGCAGCTTAACCGTCAGCGTTCTTTTTACTTGACGCGACTTATACATTATAGCACAAATGTCTGAATTTTCCTCATAGTAGTATTCATGGTTTATGATCAATAAGCATTATCGTACGTCGTTACGTCATAGTTCATGCATTTGCTCTGACCAATGGTGTCGCGTTTTATATATTTGATTTTCCCAGACTTTTTTAGGACTTTTTAGAAATTGATTTCTCAATGAATTTTAAATACTATCAAAAAATATTTACAGGAGCTTCATTATGAAGTAGTTAATAAAGTTTATTAAAAAAAAATACACGCACATTCCCTATTGTATTAGGAAACCATTCTCACTTATTTTCACTTTATAACATTTTTACGTTTTTCAACCTTTGAAGAAAATTAGCGCAACAGTTTTGTACGTTTTGTAAGATTATCTCGTGGGAGTCTGTGGTGGGAGTACCTAAGTACTTTTTTACGTTTTTTTACACCTCAAAAAAAATAAGCTGACGTCGATGTGACGTTGACATTATTTTATAAAAGTTCAAACTGACATGAGCCAGCTGTGCTTGCGGTGCTTAGATTCGATTCGATTTTCGTTTTATTTTTATTCATTTTTAACATAGTGACTTAGTTTTTTATATTTTCAAAACAAAGTTGATGTAAAATAATAACAATGTTGTGTTATTACAAACGTTTTATTCTTGTGTTTATAATATGTCACATAACTGTCGCTTTCGGCCACGATCATCTACTTGAAGGTATTTACTGCGGTAAAGAAAATTGCTACGAAGTTTTAGGCGTAACAAGAGAGGCAACCAAGAATGAAATCGGTAAGAGCTATAGACAATTGGCCCGAAAGGTCCATCCCGACTTGCATCGAGGCGAGGAAGCGAAAAAAGAAGCCGCAGAGAAATTCAAGCAAATCGCGACTGCTTATGAGATCTTACGAGACGATGAAGCTCGATCTGACTACGACTACATGTTGGACAATCCACAAGAATACTATGCTCACTACTACAGATATTACAGGCGGCGGATGGCACCTAAAGTCGACGTAAGAATTGTCCTCGCAGTTACTATCACAATCATATCTGTAATACAGTACTATAGCGCTTGGTCTAAATATGATACAGCCATCAAATACTTCATGACTGTACCTAAGTATAGAAACAGAGCGATGGATATGGCCAAGACAGAAATCAAAGATTCTCAGGGCAAAGGCAGAAATAAGAAAAGTAAAGCAGAACAAAAAGAGGAACAGGACAGGATAGTCAGAAGAGTTATAGAAGAAAATATGGATATTAAAGGTGCATATGCAAAACCAGAGATTAAAGATATTTTATGGATACAGTTAATATTATTGCCATATACAGTGTCTTATTATATTTACTGGTATTTAAGATGGTTATGGAATTTCACAATTTTAAAAAAGCCATATGGCGATGAAGAGAAATTATATTTAATTAGAAAAAATATGCAGCTTGGACAGCATCAATTTGATGCTTTAGAAGATGATGAAAAACAATCATTCCTTGATGAGGAACTATGGATAAAAGAGAACTTTATCATTTGGAAAGAAATTAAAGATTTAGAAACTAAGAAAGCACTAGCAGAAAATAATAAATACAAGCAATATAGAAGGTACATAAAGAGTCATGGCGTGGGACGCATGACATTTGACGATTCGTGATAACTTTAATAAGATATATTTTGAATGCATTTATTTATTTTAAAATGAGTTGTGAGGGATATTCACTTAATATATTTATATTTATAATAATTTGTTTAGATTATTTATTGGGCTGTTAGTGTCAGAACATTTAATATATAATTTTACAATTACTGTCAGACTAGTTTTATTGTTACACGAGTGATGAGATTATTGTACCCTGTAGCTAAAAACTTACCTTAATACATAACTAAAGTAGTTGCCCTACAGGTTAAAGCTATCGCTATTTTTATAAGGAAAACAAATATAAAATGTTTGTTTAAAAACCTAGAAATTAAAATAATTTTTATAATCTTGTGTCAAAGATCAGCAATGAAATGTGATGCATCAAGCAATATAAGCAATATAATATTCAGATAAAACCTATATTATAGACTAGGAAGGCTTTTACTAAGTTAAGGACAAATAAAAATAATTAATTAAGCATTGGGAATTTTGTAAAGAGCAGCACTGTTTTAACTATAGCTTCCTATCTTTTAAGAATGCAATTTATATTTAAAACATTCATAAAAAAGCTACATTTAAAATTCTTGTTTCATTTTTATTTTAATTGGCATATGCTGTTTGATATCTTATCTACTTTTACCATACATACCAGTTATATAAGACAAAGGTATGTTTCTGAAATTTAAATATATCAAATTAGTTTTTGAATTTAAGGAAATAATATAGGCACCTAATAATAATTTATTTTTAACTTGTATGGTTGTTGCGTTGCAGCTATAGTTGCTCAAAACCTAATCTAATTGTTGCCATCTGTACAAATAATGTGTCTAATAATTATCAAATCGTTTGCAGATCAATTTAATTCTACACATTTGTTATTCCATATTAATTTAAAAGCAAACCAAAAATGGGTAAATAAAACAATATGTACACAATTCATAAGGTATTTTATTTTCTATCTCATTAACATGTACTACAATGATTCAAGTGATCACCCACACATAATTTACATATATCACACATGGCAAATCATTAAGGCATTCTAAAGGTGACTTCAAAGTAAAACTTATACTTTGATAACCTTTATTTTATACAACAGTTATAGTCGTGTAAGAAATTAAAAATATTTTAATGCACACTTTATTTTTCAAACCAAGAAATAATGTAACAAGAATATGTAATTGTAATTTTATTAATCTGTAACTCAGTAGATTTATTCAATGAAAAATAATGCTTTAACTGTGTAAATAATATATTATTAAATCTAGTAAATAATATATTATTATCGTAACAGAAAAATGGTAATTTTGAATTAATAATTTAAAAACACGATAAATGTAAAATCTTGATTATGGCAATCACAGCTGAGGACAGAATAAAGAAAATTAATTGTTCTTCACAGAGAAACAACCTTTCCGAGTCTCTGAAGTTAAGAGACATTTTCTTTATGCAACGTGTTAACTAGAGCAGAAAAATCGTACCTTTTGTTAATGTCAACACTTACTATTGAACAACTTGTTATGCAATTCAGAAAAAAAAAACAACATATTTTTATCTACATTTTTGTTGATTTTTGTGCATTAAAATAATTAAAATTTCTTATAGTACCTATCATTACATGTAGGCTAGGTTTGGCTGGATGTTCACAACGATTTATCGGGCCTTATTTCAAACATTTTTCCTGTGTGTATTCGAAGAAATATAGTATAGAGAACATCAAGCGAAACATAATCTCCAAGTAACCTATCAAATTTCGTCATCCATTGAGATCCAATATTACACACTTCGGCATATAACAAATCACATACATTTGCAATGGCAGTGCATTTATGATAATCTATATTATTAATAGTAATTACTAAACGGTGAATTGATTTAAAAATGCAATTTTAATACCATTTGCATTGGCATAAAAAAAAAACAAAAAAATACATTTATAGATTATTAAGGCAATACTTGTACTTGGAATGAGCGCGCGTAAAAAATGACATTAACTTGCGCATGTTCCATTATGTTATTGAACAAATACTTTTGGCGCGAAATCATTAAAGTAAAAATTAACACGTTCACTTCTAAAATAATTTCTAAATCAATTCACGTTTTCATTCGCAATTTCAAGCTATAAAAAAAAATTTGGAATGTCAAATTATTTATCTAACACAG
Organism: Colias croceus; assembly: GCF_905220415.1. Classification (NCBI taxonomy): domain Eukaryota; kingdom Metazoa; phylum Arthropoda; class Insecta; order Lepidoptera; family Pieridae; genus Colias; species Colias croceus. The sequence goes on from NC_059549.1 coordinate 9,721,001, forward strand.
TCAACGTTAGTAGTTATATTCACTTATTGCATTTAATGGGCACTTTTGTAAGTTCATTATCGTTAATGACTAATTGCTATTCGGGAGAACAATTTTCAAAACAATTATTGATGGTTTACATGAGTTTAGAAGTAGTCGAGAAAGATCTTGTGCGTAAGATTTTTGATAATGTTATTTTTTTATGATAAGAGATGCATAGTGGCCAGTGGGCGTCTGACTTGAGTGAAGAATGTAATATTTGAAACTAAAATATTTTTGAAGGAACAATTAACTTAAAGATGACTGAAACTACGATACACCTCTTATTTTTAAGTGAAGAGTAGGTTATATGAGCAGGAAGTAGATTTAAATAAATAGGTATTTTATACAATGTCAAAGTTGATACCCACTTCACTTTTGTCAATCCTAGGGTTGCCAACCTTCTTGTTATACCCGGCGCGGCCTAAGATGATCCCTATGACACTGACAGTTATTCTCAAGAGACAAACTTGTAATGGCGTCACCATTAAATTAGAAACGTATTGGAGGCGTCTAAAAATGGCATTTATTAATTTTTACGTAGCTTTATGCTATTACAATGATATTCCGTTGGCATTATAACAATTCTTAACATTTACGAGAAATTATATCAATCTGACTTTACGTTTACGTCCTTCAAAACTTACATCGTTGGCATTTATCGACTAGTGCGGAAAGTATCGATAAACAAATTTCGATAATGGAAACGAGTTCACATTTTTTCCATGCTTAAGCTATAGTTCATTCACTATTGAATGGAACAGAAGATCGCAGCATAATTAATTAATTAATTTCCGTTCGCGTTAATTTACTTACCTATGATAATATAAGTTTTAGAAAAATTAAATGGGGGATTCCATTTTCATGATAAAATAATATAACACTGTGTTAAACGGGTTAAAAATTACGAGAAAATGATAAGGTGCATTTTTATGTTTTAGAAAACTTTCGTTTTACTTACCGTTTCGTTTACATAATAGACGTTAAAAATTCATTTTATAATATTTGTAAAAACATGTTTACCGACGTGGCTGCATGCAAACCACGCCTTTGCCTATAAAATAGTAAAGTATCGACACGATCCATCATACGAGCAATCACTAAGACGAACTGTCATAGGGATCATCTTAGGCCGCGCCGGGTATAAGTTATAAATAATATGACGTTTTAGTACCAACCATATAACACTCATTTGGGCGGTGGGTACTAAGAGGTCATATTTATCATTGATATTTAAAATAATAATAGGCCAGGATGGTTGTTCTTTTTGTACAATTGAACTATATATTATGTTATGTGTGAATTTCTTGTCCGCATGTAATTTTGAATTATCTTTAACAGATTAATGCTATTCTCCCTATTAATTATTTATTTAGCTGTACACATTAAGAAAATTGGCAACCCTTGTCAACGCATCCATTACCATCCCTTTTTATATCAAGTCAATTCAATAGTACTTCAATTTTGTTCATTAACTATCTCACTAGCAACGACATTTACGTTATTCGAAACTAATTTTGTACATAGACACTTATTATATACAATATTTAACTCCGCCTTGAAAAAGTACGTCAGTCCAATAACTACGTTTCCTAGTTCTCTCTATCTACATAAATGTGTACACAAAATAATATTTTTCGTTTGTGTCAATTTATACATAGACTCCTTGTATCGCGAAGCTTATAAATATGTAAATAAACCCAAAAATATTGCTTCCCACGTACAAAATAAGCTTGTAATCTATCCAATATAAGAAAATATCTCCGCGACACGGTCGTATAATATTATTATAAGAAAATAACGTCCAATACAACTAGAGAGATCCAATCAATCACAAGTTCAACCAAAATCATTTTTCAAATAACAAAAAAACATATACGATAAAGCGAAGCGTCAACGCAACGATATTAAAGCCATTTAAAACCTAATGTACGTCGTCGAAATATTTTATTCTTACGCAATACCATTCAAATTAGTGTACTAGTCACTAGCTGCCAAACAAATGGCGGTGAAATCGCTTCGAGCCTTTTTTATTTCTTTAACGGGGACAGCCCTGTAGACTTTTTTTACACAAATTCTCCCTCGAACCGAACTCCACTGCCGAATGTTTATGGTAGTAGACTTTTTCACACACAACCAATCCATGTTGTTATCTATGACCACAACGAATCTGTCAGCTGTCATCTGTCACTGTCAACGTAGGAACAAAGCGGCGTCCACAGACGCGATAAAGTCCGTGTATAGTCTGTGGCCGCCATGTGCAGACTTGCCCTAACGGTAATCGCGTCTCCGCGGTCGGACCGCTAGGTGCAATGCGTGACCTCAGACCGGCGTCTCGTGGTCTGTCTCTTCGATTCTGCCCAGGCGCCATGCGTTCGGATCTGTTGCTGGAAAATTATAAAATTACGATTAAATTTATTATTATCTACCTTTTTATATCGTTTCTTTGATCATTTACTTTTCGTTTATATAGTATAAGCATCAGTTCGTTGTCGTCATGTATAATATATGCAGAATATTCAAGTTAATTGAGACAATTATTATAATTTAACTAATTATCATGTTTGAATGGTAATTAAATGAACGTTAAAAATATAAAATATAGAGCGATACATAATATATGAATGACAATGGAGTAGCTCTTGATAAAGGGAGTGTGGTTTGATGATTTTCAACTTGCTTTTCGTTAAAACCTGTTTATTAATTTTGAAGAAAGAAGAAACTTAAATTTGGAAAAAAATAATAAAATAAGCATTACCTGAATAACTCGAGTCTTCCAAACATGCATAGGATTACAACGGAAAGGAGACACGAGGGATAATACTAGATTAATATCAATTGTTATTATAATTAAATATATTCAAGGTAACAGGATCATATTAAAGCATTGTTGTGATAGGTCAAGATACACTTAACTTGACGAGTCATTAAATCACTTTTCTTTTTTATAGTAACACTTATCGCGAAAAGCAAGTTGAAATATGGTAACACAATTTTTTTTAATGTTTGATAAAAGCGACATCTGTGCATCACTACATGAACTACGATGGCGTATACATAGACAACAATGACAGCCAAGCGTGTTATCTCGACCCAAAATACTATTTGTAATAATAAATATAGTTTATATTTAGTATGAACAAAGATGAAAATATTGTAGTACCGTGTGAAGATAACCTAACGAAAATATCGTATTATGGTCGAGGAATGCGTGAACTCATCTTTATTCATATTATGGAAGCATACAGATACACCAAAATATTTTCATAGCATGCAACACTTAAATATGTTTTTGTCAATTGACGAAACTTAATAATACTATTTTAAAACGTATCAAATTGCTATTACGTTTAATTTTTAATAATAGACGTAATATCTTATTATTTAATTATAAATCATTAAGCTTCGTCAATAACATCTACTTATTTACTTATATTAATATCATATAATTGATAATATAATGTCCTAATATTAATGATACTGTGCGTTAATACTCAAAATACTTACGTGTATATTGTACTTTATAAACTTAATCTAAACTAAATATAAATTGCATATGTTATGAATAATACAATGTTAATTATATTATAATTATAATAAAGGTACATAAATGTGCGTTTCGTCATAAAAATAAAAACCAAGTACACATATGAAGCCATATTAATTACACACCAATCACATATAATAATTGAGCAATACCAATATAAAAAATAAATTCGTTAATTTGGATATCAAAGGACGGATTAGGAATATTGATATTTTTTTATATATAAAAGCCGGATAAAAAATTTTGTTTCAATTTGAATACGTTAGTAAATAATAAAATAAATAAATAAAATAAAGTTTATTTGACTCAGAAACACAAACACATGGAATATAATGTTAATATACTTGTGATTTATAAGCAATCAAATAGTACAATTGTTTTAAAGTTATCAAAACATTTTTTGTTGCTGGCAATAATTCGCATGTCAACTAATTTGACACTTCGATTTTTTTACGTACAGAATGTACATTTATGTTTTTTAATTCATATTTAATTTGTTAAAGCGATTGTACTATTTGAAAGATTAAAAGGAAAAAATATAAAAGGAAAAAGGACATAAGGTAGGGTTCGTAGTTCAGCATTCTTGCGTTGGGGGCGCGCAGAGTAATGGCGCGTGTTCGCCTGCACAGTAATATGGACCTTATTTAGTTAGCTTTAAGGTAAACATTGCCATGCGATATCTTATGTAATGAATTTGTACGGTAATGTGTGAAATGGGGAAAATATTTAATTATATTAAAACACTATTTCAATGTTTTCAAAATAAATACAGACTTTTAAATGGCAGTGAATCCTATGTCGTAGTTTAGAAAAGTTGGGTACTGCAATTAACTTGATGTCATTTCATAAAAAAAAAAATTGCAAATTTTTAAAATTAATGACTATTTAAAAAAATTACATGCTCAAAATGACTTCACGAGGGCAATGAAATTAAGCTAAATTCATAAACGAAATATGTTGTATAAAATAATGTTTTTTAAATGTTTATTTTTTTCAAACGGGTATGAATTTAGCTTTGATCTCAATCTTCACATACACTACATAGCTTTTACGATCAAATACAACATGAATAGCATTACGAAAGCTCATTTTAAAAGGAAAATAATAATATACAGATAAATCATAAAACAGTTTGTATGTTTGAAGGTAATAACTACAACTGCTGGTATAAATTTCATAAAAAGAATTTGTTTTATTACCGCCTCCATGATACTGGCTAATCACCTACTTTTTCTTTTAAGAAAGTCGAACAGTGAACAGATGTGATTTTTTGTCTAACTTCGTAATTAAAGTTCGACCACAAAATCATATGAAACGCATTCAGACTCAATTTATATCTTTCTGTATTCTATTTGTTATTTTTTTTAAAGAATAGTGTTTTTAGATCTAATTTCCCATTTTAAAACCGACCATACCCCATAGCAAAACTCCCTTCCTATTCGATATATTTTTCCAATAAAAAAAAAAAATCGAAAAATTTTATTTTTGTATTTTTTGTGATTTTTTCCTCCCATCTCACCTTGCAACTGTCGATTCAACAATGCCGTGATGCCGGGTCCATCACCGCTTTTCTTAACGATCAACATCGGCTTGTCTTCGCCTTCCTCATAACTGTTTGGTAAGTGACCGTTGCTGACAGCCATCGTTTCGCTCACCTGCGGATTTTTTTGATAAAAACATTAATAAGATTATAAAAATTCTTTTAATAAAAATATAAATGAGAATAAAAAAGTTATATAAATACAAGAGAGTAATGATATTAATACAGACTTAAAAAATAAAATTATTATCTGGAACGATTAGATCGATATTAGTCAGATTTTTGTGCTATCGATTAAACACAAAAAACAGGAAAAATCGGTGGTCACTAATTGAGGAATTTTTTAACGAACACTGAGCCACGAAAATTATTACATACGTATTATAAAATATCCTATATTTCTTAACAATTACCTACTATATTCTCTACAATCCGTGACAAGCTATTACCGTTTAACAAAACATCAATAAGCGACCTTAACACAGCCCCGGAGAGAAGTAGGTTACAACTTTGTACTACATTTACTAAATTTATTGCCCACTCATGCGATTTATTTTCTACAAGGTGGATTTTATTTGCACGTCTTTGTTCGTTTTACAACCAATTTTGGTAATAAAGGCAGTATTCGATTTAGCGTAATTTTACCCATAAAATAAATAACTATGTCATAACAATTTTTACAATCTACATTAACTATTTAAAACGTAAGTTCCCGAAAAAGAAGAAATAAAGTAGATATGGAATCCCCAACTCTTTAAACAGTAGATAATTTATTGTGACACGTACACAATCTACTGTCCACTACTACAACAGTTCTCTAAAACAGACCATCCATTTCCAAGATCAACCAGAACAGACACACAAACCTGCATCAACTTGTGCACAACGTCCCTGCCGAGGATGTGGTCGAACACCGCTTGCAGGAATGCATCCGACATGATCGACAGCTTTAACTTGTCGCGGTGCCATACTAACACTCGCGATTCTTCCATCGCCATTATGGATACCTGTAAATATATTGGGATATACTTTAGTAGTTATAATTTACTAGTTGTGCTCTGCGGTTTTACCTGTTGGTTTTAGCGAGATGATATATAGCCTATAGCCTTCCTCGATAAATGGGCTATCTAACACCGAAAGAATTATTCAAATCGGACCAATAGTTCACGAGATTAGCGCGATCAAACAAACTCTTCAGCTTTATAATATTAGTATAGATAATTTATAGGTTTTATAAGTGGATCGTAGTCATTCTGCCACACAACAGACAGACTTGCAATCTTACGGTGCATTTACATCAAACGAACATAGAGCTAGAGCAAGAGCATTTTTCGTGATATTTTAGTGTAAACGATAACTTTTATTCAGTGTTGTTGTATTATAACATTGCGTAGATCTTTTCGAACGCACTAAGAACAACTTAAGAATGCTCTACGCCTGTTTACACTAAAAGAATTTGACAAAGTGGGGTTAGAATGAGCATTCGCTCGTTTGATCTAAATGCACCGTTAGAAAATCTTTCTATACAACCCTCAAGAAATTAAAGTCAACAATCAAAAATTATTCTTCCAGAATTTCTATAGAATAATCAGTCACTATAACAGCTCCTAAAAGCTCTTTTAACAATCCATTCCATCTACGACCACCTAATGTTTTCCATTAAATCCTCCTATAAAAATAATTAAAACGTATTACTTCATTAAGTAACACGAAACAATAACAGCATTGATAAAGCAAATTAAGCGTATAATTTGCACACAATGGTATCGGTGACACATTTAATGGTCGATCGTCTACTTTCTCTTATGTAAGATATTGGCAAAACATTGTTTCTGAAATTGCTTAGCACTGCATGGTAACACAGACGATAGTGTTATAATATGCTAAACAAATTGGAGAATTTTACACTTTGAACATGATAAAAATACTTATACAATATAAATTTATAAATAATAGAAAAAATCGATCACGAGGCGGGATTCAAACCCGCATCCTTACACGCCAATCCGCGGCGGATTCCTGACCAACTCGGCCATTCATGATCCCGTCAAAGCAATAGAATATATTCTATTCTTTCAGTTTTATGTATCTAAGGGATACACCGCGCACCATTCATTGAGATAATAAACAATTATCTCAACCAATACGAAACATTATTTCAATTATATTGTAATTATCATCACTTATACCTACAATCCGAAAGATTCTGAAGTTGTCTGTGACTAAATTAGGTAAAGTTACATGAATACAAAATATAGGTAATGGTTCAGAACCTGCTCTTTATCCTCTGACTATATCCGTAAGACTGGCTGTAAACATTTCCATAGATTGTTCAGGATTAAAGACTTAGTCCTAGGATAATCCTACAGGAATACACTTTTCCCTAGCTTATAAAATACCCCACATTATAAAATTGAAGAATAATGAATAGAATACCTGAAAATATTCATCCGTAGACACGCCAAACCACTCAGGCGAGTCTAGGAAGTGATGTGGGAACACTATGTGGAGTGCTCGCTGATTCTGGGATACTACTAACCTGAAAAAAGAAACGATATATTCAGTTACAATTTGAAAGTAAAACATTCTGTAGACGGTATTTTTGTAGATCGAGCCTTTGAGATAGGGTACATGCAAATTAATCGAGACCTAAAAATAACACTTGAGTAAAATCAGTGTTCGGCCAAAATAATTTCTCTCATTCCTCGAATATACTGTGATCCAATTAAACAATATGAAAAGGTTAATAAATTTTCAAACAAAGACAAATTAATATCAAAGGTTCCCAGTTTCCCTAACTATGATATTTAACTAACCTTTCCTATTCGTCCCATAGGTCGAAAGGTCAAAGTTTAATAGATTATATGGAGATTGATGTGAACTATTGTATTAATTATTTAGTAACTTAATTATAGATTCCAGTTGAAGATCTTTATTAAAATCACCTAAAATAGAAAAAGAACTTTGAAGTTTTAGTTTCCAGGCAGTTATACTTGACATTATTAATTAATTCCTCGTTTTCTTTTTTTTTTTTTAATTTTTTTATCATTTAAATTGATATCCATTTTTTTTTGTACTGAAAACCTCAGCAAATAGAAAACATTTGAATCTAAGCTTTAAAATTAAATTAAACTTCGTATCTAGTTCGCTAGATATCACATGATGTCTTATTTCGATCTTTTTAAAGATCTAGCGAAGCAGATTAGCGTTTTTCTTTTTAGTTTATTATGGTTTGGGTGATTTTGCTTTATAACCAAAAACTTCATGAAGAACACGCTGTACGATATTTTTTAAAATTATCACAAGATTTAAATTGCTACAGGCAATGTTATATTATATTACAAATAAAAATAGCTAAAGTAATTTATATCAGACAAAATCCTACAAAAGAAAAACTTTTCCTCAATCTTTTCACTATTCCGAGTTCTGAACCTTTCACTTAAGATCAGCCAAAGACATCCTTACTACAGCCTACAGGTACCATATGTTCCGACAAACAAGTATCAATCCACATCAAAGGGTGACCCTCTTCAATCATAATCCATTAGGTCGGAGGCTCGGAGCCTGTCTGCGACCTCGACGCGATCGAGCCTGTCCGACATTCAGAATTCGTCATGCACGGCGTCGTCGGTTCATTCTTCGCTTTATTAAAAATGTGCCCGTGTTGTTTTAGTTTCTTTTAAATTTACATAATTATTTTTTCACAAAAAAAGGTTCATTGGCATTGAACAAAATTTTATTGGGACCAATTGGAAATCACTAGTTTTAAAACAAAGAAAGAATCATGAAAATTGGTGCATCGAGTCGAAAGTTATGAGGTAACAAAGTAAAAAAAAATACAGTCGAATTGAGAACCTCCTCATTTTTTTGAAGTCAGTTGAAAATAATCATTCGCTTCACACGCTTCTTAACTCTGGTATATACGAGGGATTTCTGTTATATGTCGTTGAGTATGAGATATTTCACATCTGTTTCACTAATCGGTTCTTTACAAGTAAATCATTATTCGTTACTATACGCTCGAGCACTAAGCGGTTTATTATTATGTTGCTAAGTATTACCTCTAGTATTGTTGTCTAGAAGAGCCATATTTTATCAAGTTTCTGCCAAGTCACTTTCTTACAGTTTATAATCCAAGTATCTTTTAGTAATTTTCTATTTTCAATGTCGTTGAATGAAAAAAAAACTGGTAAGTAGATGCAGACATGTCTCATATTTGGTAGATCTGTTATTATAGCACAGAATGGAAATGCTGAACAATATTTATTTAGAACAATACTATACTTACATTCAACTTTATAACAATTTCCTCTGACTAAGTATCACAATCTTTAACATCATAATATAAACAAGACCATATGTTTGCTAGTAGTGTTTATAAAAACTACGATGACCATAACCAGCCAGGTCTCTGCATACCAAGTTACTGACTAGACCGATCTAAAAACGGCGCGTAACACTTTAGCAATCAATACATACTATAAAAAGTTGTAGAGTGCTGATTTTTGTTTGCACTCGTAAAGTTCGAACCTCAGGACTTTACAACAGAAATGTAGTACAATTTTTACGATAAAATATTGTATTCTGTTGAAACAGTTGCTTACACCGCATTCAATATAAAAAAAGACGTGTGGCACTCGGGGACTGCCGCGGTAAAGCTATTGCATAGCATGCCTTCAAGCCACACCTCCGTGCCCGTCGGAGTAGGGAGCGTCAGGTTTTTCGTTACGCAATTTCTGGATTCGGTCCCCGCGCTTAAGTCCCGCGATAAAAGCTATGCAATAGCTTAATAATTAAAATTAATACATTATAGATTTGCTGTTGCTTTTGAACAAGACAGTATAAAAAAGCACACCGTAAACAATCATGCCAAAGTCAAGTATAAAAGCGTAGTAAACAAACACAACGCAACGCATATAACCAAAACCAAATGACGTAAAAATGCTATCCATTATCGTTTCCTAAGCCAGGTGTAAGTTGATTCAAACGTGATCGAGTCGTGATTTGTTGAGGTGCGGCAACCAGTAGGTAACGAACACAGAACCGGGTCCGCTCATTCAAGGTACGTAAATAAGGACATACATCATCGCTAGCACGATATGGTTTTATTGACTTGGTCGGTTGAGGTCTCTATCTCGCGAAGGTATGCATCTCGAAGTTCGGTATGGGACATTATTTTAAATGTAAACAATAACAGTCTAACAATTATTGATAAACAAAACAAAGACGAATAGTATAAGACCCAGAGGGGTCTTAAAAGCAGAGGCTTTTAAATCGTATTTTCCTGATCTTCAATGAAGCGAACTTGTTAAGTAAGCCAACATTTATATATAAGAATAATTTGGAGCAACTAATTTAAATCTTTTAACATATTTGACTATACATGCCATCAAACTCAAGTTTCAAATAGATTACATCTAAACAACTCATTAAAATCGGTCCAACGACACTCAACTTATAACTATCAAAACAAATAACATTCAACCAAGTTAGTAATAAATAATAAATATAGTCAAGTGACAGTTCATTACTACACACTGGCTCTAACGTTGTTCATGAAATTGCAATCCCGTGAGTGCGTATAAAGGTCCATAAATGAATGCCACTGCAGTTTTGCAATAGGTCAATAATTTTCACTTTATAAGTCGTAATGATTGCTATGAATCATGAACTTATAGACGCACTGGCCAACTTTATGGTTCATGTGTAAGGACTTTATAATGCTATATTTACACTCGAGGCTAATAAAGGACATCCAAAAGATCTTAAATGAAACAAGCTAATGTGTTTGGAAAGCGACAAACCTGTAGAGGCAAACTTAAAACTTCGGGGAAGATGACCAATGGAATAGCCGAAAAATATTTATAAAGTATGAGTTGACAAAAAGATCATTCCATATATACTTTTTAAATGTAAGTTATGATTACAAAGATGATTGTTTTTAATGCTTTAAAAATATATAACTACATCGTCATTCTAATAACAATTACTCGCTTTCTTACGATAATAATTTTACTCATGCTCAAACCACCTCAATTCAGAAAATTACAATCAACTAAAGTACGTGTAGCAGATCGAATCATCATAATTTATGCACGACACAAATTATACCTCCTTACCAAAAAATAGGAACAGCTTATTACATACGAATTACACAAGATTAAAGGTTGCGTGGGAATAAAGCCTGAAGAGGACTGATTATGTAATACACCTACGTACTACAACATATGGTATACGCTTTCGATAAAGACTTTTGATTTCAACGAAACGTTTCATTCACAAAACCCACGGTAACTGGTATCTTTATTATTTACTATCTGCGCTCCGCGGTTTTACCCGCATTGCTTCGCTCCTGCTAGTCTTAGCGTGATGATATATATAGCCTATAGCCTTCCTCGACAAATGGGCTATCTAACACTGAAATAATTTTTCAAATCGGACCAGTACTTCCTGAGATTAGCGCGTTCAAACAAACTCTTCAGCTTTATAATATAAGTATAGATTATCACGTTACCGATAGCTCTTAAACTAATATGACCATTGACTATGAGACCCAATTGCTCAGAGATTGTTCCTATTTACTTTCTTAGTTATCCAAAGCAATTTAATTTTATATATTTCTTTGGTCATCTTTAAAACTTCCATCGTTTACAAAAGGAGATAACTATACCTACTTCAAAATAATGACATAATTATTGGTCCCAAATCTTTGGAGACAAGATCTCATTAGTCTAATATCATTTCTGTAGGTAATTTACTGGATCTCAGATAATAAGGAAAAAGCGAAAGGCGATCTGTAATAACTTTTAGAAGTTTTGATGAGGTTGCAATGAAAGGAAGAAAAAATATTAACATTTTCTGAACAAATAATTTAAAGTTTTATACGAACTCTCCTGAAAATGAAGAACACATATAAACGATCTAATATGATGCAGACTTCCTAAAATACGCGTAGGACGTAGGTACATACAATTCCACGATTAATTTATATTTTTATAGCTTTTCTCCTAACAAACCTATGGAGAGTCTAAATTGCCTAATACAATAAGAAGAAGAAGAAGTTCGTAAGCTACGCAGGTAGATACATAAGTATATCGTTTAACCAAGGATGAAGGGTTTGTTGAAATCTCACCCATTCACCGAAGTCAGTCTACTTAATCATATGCAGAGAATATCCTGAGAAATATATGTAATTTTATACCAACGTTTACTCTCTTGACACAGCGTCTTAGCACCAAGATTGATTACACCTTTTACTGCACCAACCCGTTCTAAATTTACACCTAGGACACTTTATAAATCACACTTGAAGAGCACATAATAGTATGTGCTTTGTAGTGAGAGAAATGCAGTTTATATTTTAGGATTTTATATCTCATCTCTTTCGGTGTTTTTATATTTGCAATTTTTAGGAAAATATCGTATAATTGTTTACCTAAGCTTGAAACGTATTGTTAGATAAACTTTAATAATAATTTTAGCAATAATTACATCGTACACCTATCAATTTTAATACGATATTTGAATGAACTTTGAACGATGAAGCTTTCCTGCTTTTTGTTTCGATTCTTATTGGCTTGACAAAATTCCTCATAAAATTACTCGTATACGGAATTTTATCCATATTATAAGATATAAATTATACATATTTCCCGATACTTTAATGTCGGAGGAAGGAACGAGATTTCTCGGCACAGGAAACAAGCTCTGCCGCCCGGTGCGCGAACATTCTCATTTCTTTTAGCAATTTTTTTATCGAGATTATATTTATAAATTAAAAATTTAAATGGCAGATAAATTAGATAAACGCAATAATTTTATTTATGACAGCTAGTGGATTACTCAGAGATTAGTTTAGGTTGGAGCAATTGTATATGGAAAAGAAGTATAGTCATTCCTACGTGTTACGCATTGCTTGTATAATCTACCTACTTATAAACCAAATTTCATCAGATACTGTTCAGCGACTTTTGTGCTCAATAGATTTTTAAGAGCATAGAACAATAAATTATTCATTCCCACTGAACAAACATCAAACAAAAATAAGGAAATTTAAAACAAAAAATAAATATAACTTGTATTTAGTATTTACTGTTGTTACAATCAAAGAGGTATATATAAGTATTCAATTAAGTAATCAGCATTTCTAAGGATTCCTCCAGACCCTTTTCCGCGAACGGTAAGGTATAATGTAACCGGTAAAAAGTAATTCGATCAGTTTATATTTCCAATTAAACTCTGTCGCAATGGAACTTTTATTTTATTTGCGTATTGTCTTTAATCGATTTATAAAAAAGAGTATCTCAATTTGTTAGTTTTTACATTTACTAAACTAAAGAAGTACGAGAATTTCATACAAATAAATGAAATTGCATATTGCATAAGTTACAAAAGCAGAGTTTAGTTGTTTTAAAATTTTCCTTTCCCTAATATTGTCTGATAAAGGTGCGCATTGCTACCTATTTGTAATGTGTTATTGTGCTCGATGTGATTCATTAAATGTAACACCTGTTGATGAACCTTAAAATAAATAAATAAATATAATCAAACGACGAGTTACTTGTGTTCAGTTCCAAGTTCCAACTAATGCATTTATCTGCAAAGAAACCATCTATATTTCCTTATGTAAGTAATGAATATATTTATATTTCCCCCCAAAATTACCCAACCCAATCCTCAAACATCGCGTTCACAAAACATTTAACGTCCCGGCCCAGAGCAATCTCGCACCGCTCGTAAACTGTTAGCACTAACTTTTACGTCGCGATTACCTACTTTCCACTCCAATTTAGGATTAGCGACATTTCGACCATTTATAACTATCCAATAACAATAAAAACTAGACAATTTCATAATATATTGGACCTGTTACACGCTGTTTCTGGTTATACATTGCCTTAAAAGTAACTAGAGAGAAAAGTATAACACTCCTTGTTGATAGTAATTTCAAGTTTTAGTATGAATTATTCAATGAAATCTATAACAAAACGTCTAAATTATAGCACCACTTTTTCATCAAATAAATAAATTCTGGCCCTTTCGAGCACAACTTAAATAGGCGCCGGTTTTTACGACACCTTCCAAGGAAAATCTACAATTTATTTTCATTTACAGTAACAATAAAAAAAAATTCAACAGATCGTTGTTTTGAACTGTGATAAAAAACTTTACCAAGTCTTTCAATTTATCACACCATAGACCTCATCAATACAACGGCAAATAATCAGGCAATTATGCATAATGCAGGTCTCACGGGAAAATCAAATCAATAGTGCACAATGGTAACTGGGAATAGGGGGGCTACAATGTCTTATAGCAGACGTATTTCTAGTGTGGGAAAGTGATAGCACTAGACGAGCTATATAGCGCTCTTTGTTTCATACTGGAAGTAATACTACAAATACTAATATAAAGCTGAAGAGTTTGTGTGTTTGAACGCGCTAATCTCAGGAACTACTGGTCCGATTTTAAAAATTATTTCGGTGTTACATAGCCTATTTATCGAGGAAGGCTATATTATATCATCACGCTAAGTCCATTAGGAGCGGAGCACTGCGGGTAAAACTGCGGAGCACAGCTAGTAATAGATACTATAAAACATACGAGGTCTGGTCCCATGATAACTCCGTTATCAATCCCACATCAGCAGACACGTCACGTTACGGTACAGTCCTTATACGATTGTGTCACGTAAGTGGATCTTGTATTTTACTCCATTTGTGACGCGCGAGGATGGCTATCTGGGATTTTGTAGTGTATAGAGGTGTATATAATACGACTTCCTCGTGTAATGGAGCTATAAGCAAAATGACGTACTGTATTGCATTTCAGGATTCTACGTTCGAAAGTAAGTACATATTAAGTTTTAGCTATAAGACGTAAATCTATCAAAACGGCAGTTTTATTTACACTTCTCCCATCATCGACATCTTACTCATAGGAAGAGGTATTTCTGTCAGAGGCGGCTCGTGACAAAATTTTATGGGTGTTCACTTGAAATAAAACACTGAAAATACCTACATGGTGTAAAGCAGTACAATTTAATTAAAAAATTACTTATAAAGGAAAATCTATTAACCTTCGTAAAATATGTCTGTTTTCATCGACACGGTCATTGAACTCGCGTATTGACTTTCGGTACGCGGAATCTAATGCTTTACGAATGTCTTGTCGTTCGATAGACGCCAATTATTGCAGTTCATTCAACAAATGGTACCTACCGAGATTGTGAATGTTTTTTCATCTTGATTGAAAGATGAGCTAAGTCGTCAACGCCCGTTTCAGTCCAAGCACTCTCACCTCCGCCGGCTCGCCCGCTTCAAATAAAAGACACGGAAAACAAAATATTTTGTTGCTTTCATGTTCATCACAATCACACAACCACGGTGTTTTCACATATTGTTCGGATTTAAACACACGCGTATATGTTTTCGTTTCTGTCGTACATTTTTGCGTAAATCAAGTTCAGACCGTGGCGGTCCCTTAGCTTTCAATTCAAGCCGAATTTGTAACGTTTTAACACACTTTTTAATGAACGCCACATTATAATTGTCCATTTTAACACTCACAAGTAATACTGATAACTACAGGCTATTTCAACAGTCAACACGTATCTTATGATTTTAATTAGAAAATTCCCGAATATAGGGTCATTGCGCTGGTTTTCGTCCAATTATAGGAGTTGCCAACTTTGTGATACGAAATAAATATTTTGGAGCACCCTTCCTTAAACATATAATTTTTTTTTAAGTCCTTATATAGTCTTCTTTAAGATAATATTAAGGGAAAATAAATCATTTTGATGTATCTTTTTATTTAAATTATTTTCTGCAAAAGTAGGGTAAATGCTAGTTTTCGTCCAAAAAAACTGGTTTTCGTCCTAGTGTAAGCTAGTTTTCGACCACCGTGTAGAAAAAGGAGGGTAGGTCAACTATTAAGTTTAAAATCAATTACAGGTAAATATATACGTTTATTTAATTAACATTACAATTTTTCACTACCCAGGTTTAGTTTTACTTGTGGTTTTACTAATAATAATCAATATAACTAGTCAACAATGAGATCTATGTAGCACTTGGCAGTCCTTATAGGCGTTAGTGATGACTGTATAATCATTCGTAATAAAGAAAGGAATGCGTTCCTTACAATGTAAATGAAACAAGTAATAATTACAGGACTAAGAAATAACATAAAAAAACAGAAATATTCATTCTAACAACAAAAATTTTCATTCTAATACTTTGTTTATCAAATGAAACGTACTATAAACACACAGCCATAATAATAAGTTTTAGCTACAGAATCTTCAGTGTACGCAGCGTCTTTTTTTTCTAGATTTCTTAGACTCCTTCGAGGCCATCTAAAAACAGTAAGATCTTTCTGAGGATACGTTGAGTAAGTATAATAAAAAAATACTGCATTGGCAAAACAGACCTAGAATAAAAGATGATACTCAAGTGAATGATAATCAAGAAAAATACAGTGTATTATGTCTGACCTACCCCCATTTATGCTACGAATAATTGACTCTACTTCACATAAGGAGAATGATACATGACTGAATGAATGACAATATTAGGTACCTACAACACTCTGGCCCTCACCAATTATTTATAAGGAAGATACTGAATAGAAAACTTTTCAATACGTAAAAATAGACGAAAAGTAAAACAAAAGAATGGCTATATTTAATTTTTGGATACTCTAATACTCATTCATGGACGAAAACTAAAACATTTAAAGCTAAATTTAGTTTTCGTCCACTTCTTTAAATATTTTTTTATTTTGGCAGCACTGACATAGCAGTGGACGGAAACCAAAAAAACTAAACTAATAGCAATAAAGATCACTTCGGGAGAAACTATTCAGTATTTTAAAGGTCCGATAAAGTAAAATGACCCTAACAAATATTCACGTAGCTGTTTGAGTTTCCGTCCACTTGGACGAAAACCAAATATTTTGAGAATTTGGTAACCTAGTATCCGTCCACTTAATATTTCGAAGAGTATTATAAAAATGTATGATAAACACTTATAATTGCGTTTATTATGCTTATAAATAAACATACGTACCAAAAACATTACGTAAACTAGCTAAAACAGTGATTTACCTTACCATGAACTTTTCTCGCCGGCAAATTTTTCTCTCGCGCGATGACATCTGCAAGGCACGTATGCGAAGCGGCCACATTTACGTTAATTTTTTGAACTCTCTTCTTGTCAAATCAAATTTTAATGTTGATAGTACTGTTGCTTAAACATTATGGACCGTAAAAAGTGCAAACTTGCGCGGGAAGGTAGGTTTGTATTCAAGTTTTACGCACGTGATTGTAGCAGGTCAGTCAAATGGACGAAAACAGAAGCTGGACGGCAAACCAGCGCAATTACCCTACATTTGCGCGCGTGCAAGTTGACTAGAGTGTTTGTTTATGTATGAGTGGCAACATCGCGCGCAAGCCGCAATCGCTGTCTTGTTTACGGGCGCCCGGGCACGCGGTAAAAACGAACCGGCAACGTTTGCGGGAGCGGCGCTCCGAATTTTGCTATATTTTCATAGAAAATCTTCTGTTTCACGCGCAGGACTCTGACAAAACTATCTCTTTCACTCCTATTGGATTTCGTATTAGAAAATGTACTAAATATTTTTTCATTGGAGCGCAATCGTGAGCGCTCCGCTACGCGCGTTTTATAATACAGTATTATACCTACAGGTGTATGGGATGATGGAATGATGGATATATTCATTGGTATTGCCAGTAGTTTTTTTACGATTACGATTGATTTTAAATAGTAATAATTAATATTAATAATGAAATTAAGGAGTATGATTTTATTATAATTATTTATGGGAGTTCACTGCACCAGCGCTCCTTAGGGCGAGCCGCCTCTGATTTCTGTATCGCTCATTTCATACCTAAGAAATTAATTATAACAAAAACAAGCAGATTGTAGCACATATTTAATTGATCTGAATTTCGAATCGGAATTTCTCACATCAAAATAATTTAGAAACACGAAATCGTCCCTAGTACAAAAACAGTACATGAAGGCGTAAGCCTCAATATGCTCAAAATTCACACACTACGTCAATACACACAACTATAAACAACGTGTGCAAATCAAACATTGAGAAATAAACCGCATAAGGCAGATCTGTCCAATGTTTGCGCTACCCTGACCCGATCCCCTGACGATGCTATCCAAATACCATACGACACTGAAGCAAGTCGTGTTATATTCATCAATCATTTATTGGCTACAGCTGTACAATATAAGTAAAGAATTACTTGCCGGTAGGTAAGTAACATAATATAGGATAGGAAGAAGAGAATTATTTTATATTCTTTAATAGGTATTTCTTAAGAAAAGAATCACTTAATAATTCAAACTTCTGGAAATTTTGTGCTGATGATTAATAATAATTCAAAAGAAAATGACAAGATTAATAAAAAAAAGCTAGACAACATTACAATGTAAATCTAGTACTTTTCAAAACCAATCACAGAGTAATATCAAGTAATCAGCATTTGTAAGGCTTTGAGTCCCTTTTCTACGAATTTTCAATTTCAATTCAAAGTTGACTTATTGGTTAGCGCTATTGTTTCATATTGATATATTGAACCATTATTATTTCAATAATGTTGTTTGAACAACAATATCAATAACTGAAGAATAATCGAAATTAGCCTTGTCAATTGTACAAATCGAGCTTCTATAAGTTGTCATGCAAAATAAATGGTAATCGATTTGTTGTGAGCTTAAGATCGTATTTCGCATATAGACCTAACGGTATCTGATATTAAACTCATTAGCTTCTTCTTTTTTGAAATTTCACAAGTTTTCTGACTAAAACGAGAGACACGGACTCTGGAGAGGTGGGATATTCAAGGATGTATATCGTCCTAGTTAACGCTACACGTGTACATGAAATGGAACATCGTATGTTCCTATATCATGCACTAGCTGTCCTGCGCGGTTTCATTCGCGGGCAATTTCATGTATTTCTTGGAAAGCCCAAGTGTTATTGTAATGTATAACTTATTTTACTGTAAAGTTTCATTTAAATACGTCAAGGGCTTTTTGTGAAAATTTGCAACAAACATTACCTATTTTAATTCTCTTCGTACATCAATGTCTCAGTAACAATTCTTAAACCAATCGATTGCGTGGACATTATTTTTTTATTCACAAATATATGAAAGGTCACCGATGAGGTAACTTTCGATGCGGCAATTGACGCGGCATCTGTACTGCATAAACTTTTCATAAATTCCACGTTAACGAGTTGCGATTTTGGCAACTGCCGATACGAGGAATCTTCGAGATAACGAACTTATCTTGTGCATCTTGAATCCGCTTAAATTTTATACATGACAAAACATTGTTGTTGGTGTTACAAAAGAACATCATTGTTAGTCCGGAGTTCAGATTGATAGTCCTATTCAGAAACAGAAAATACATCACTGATAGATGAATGATTTCTTCACCAACATAGTTTTAAAGATTAATTTTATTTGATGAAAGTAGAATAGAAAGATGTAACAGAAATATTTAATTCAAGTTACGTAAACCATTATAGAACTAAAACAATCAAAAATTTAACTCATTTGGTTGTTAGCCAAGCGTTTTCGCAACTGTCCAAATAAATCGTAAGCCAAAAAATCCAAAATACACTTGAAATACATACACCTAGAATAGATGGAGTTGGTAAGCAAATATAATAAATAGAGACTACAGGATTCTGTATAGCACGGGCACAATTCAATCGTTGAATAGCGACACTGTGAGCTCGCGTTAAATCTAATTACCAAAGTAATTACCAGGCAGTAATTAAATTCACTTTGATAACCGTCGTCAACAGACTTGATAGATTGTTCAGTTCTACATTTATTATGCATTTTATTGCTTAACTGAACCCATTGAATTGCTATGGATAGATAAGGGTTTATGCTTCTATATTAATGTTTCCATTACCCGATCTACATAATTGAACACTATGAGATAGTCCGTATCAATAACGTATTAGGGATTTTAGGATTCTCTATTTATTTCTCATTATAATTCCTACTTTACTCTGAATATACTCACTTAAATGTCTATAACTTATTTAAGTACGTCATTAACCTCTCAGAATAGTGAGGACTGTTTCATTTTATTTACTTGTCCTGTAAATATATTTACACCTAGAAGTGTCAACATTCTGTAAATATTTATTTACGAATCATCATCTACCATCCACCTTCACAAAGCTTAACACTTTCGAAGCGCAACAAACCAATTTGGAAGCACCAAGCATCTCAAGAAGAACTCTCCAGAAGTTTCTCAATAAAGAAGTACTAGTATCTACATAAAACGTAGCTTTTTCTAGCAAACACGTGATACGCAAAAGCCACTATCTTGCGGTTCATTGTATCACGATACCACGTGTCAGGTAGATAGTGTCAAGTTCAGTGCAGATTACACCATCCAGCGTGTTTGTTTCAAATACGTTGTTTGTGAAGTCAATGTTTACTGGCTGTGTCGGCTGGTCTTTAATCACATTTAAGATGCCTTTGTGACTTGTAGTAAGTTATAGTAACGTAGTTGTTCTAATCATTCAACAGTCCGGGATATTATGAAAGTTTATCCCATCTTAAGACAATAAAAATGGTTCGCTTGTAATAGTGAGTTTGACCTACCTACCTAACCTACGTTTCATGAATCCTATTAGCTCTTAACGTATTTTACACTTACAATATCACTTATGTCTTGATTGGGCAATTGTGATATTTACTTTTCTAGAGATCAGCTTATCAAGTATCAACTGAGACCGTTTCAATGTAACATTTATTACATTTAGGGTTGATTTTTCAATCCTTGGTTAAAATTTATTCATTGAATAACGGATTAAACTACCATTTCAAAAATATATTCTAATTGTTCGTATTTGACAGTTTACAGGTGACATTTTAAAATGTTCGTGTAATACCTTATTGGACGCATAAATTTTAACCAAGGATTGAAAAATCGGCGCTTACTCAATCACAAAAAACCAACCAGTTTATTGTCATTTATGAGGAAGATACGAAATCTGATACAGGACAAACTAGGAAAAATACGGTAGAGTATATAGTTACGGAATAAACTGAGCTAATTTAATTCCATCAACTCATTTATAGCAGAGCTAGGATTACAGTTATTTCGAGCCCTGTTTGGAAGTTAAGTATATGACTCACAAGTGAGAGATATCGCTTCTTAGAAGCACATCTGGAGTGCGAAACATCGCAAATAGGTTTAATAACACCAATGTGAGAGTAATATATATTAATGATTGAGAACGGTGATTCATCGTTTAGGAACTTGTAGGAAGGGTGTACTTACGATAACAAGGAATTGATTGATTTCTTTAGTGTCATCAATTTATATTACGCTATAAGTGCATTGCAGTCGGTTATAAGTCGTCGCGTCAGTACAATACGCATTTTTTATAGAAATGAATAAATTTGTACAAAAATCCATCGAAATCTGTGATTTTCACATTTATGCATTCGTTTTGTGTATAAGTGCGTACTCATTTTCCATTCTTGACTAATAAATATATTTTTTTGTATCAGTACGGAACTTAAAAACATTTAAAAAGTAATTTCATCGTTAGGACACGACTCACGCGCAGTGAGATGATGTCAGCCTTAACTCTGCAAATGTGTGCATAATTAGATTTATTGGCCGATTACCGTCACAGCGTCCGACCCAGCCTAACTCCGCTTAATTTATATTTGAATTTTACGCATTCATTCTTTATCATGCTTTGGAACATGATTGATGACATTTGTACCGCAAATCTTCTAAAAACAGTTTTGATGAATTGGAATTTTACAAATTGCTCTCTAATGACCAATTAGCTGACCACTTTTCGTCAAAATATTTGCTAATTATTGTGTGCATGCTATTTCAATTCTCGCAATTAGCACTTAATAATTTCGCAACTTTTCAGACTTCATGCATCTCATCAATCGTTATATTATAAAAACATGTATGCATGCCCTCCATTATGATAAGACTATGTAGTGGCAAAAATATCTTATAACTTTATAGGTAGTATAGTAGGTAGGTCCAGTGTACGAAAAGCTCAACTGGACAACGAGCAGTCGAGATGTTGCATGCAGAAGTTGCGCTCAGCCACTTATTATTCCTCAACATAGAACGACTACTTTTAGAGGCAGCTTCCGCTATGCAGCATCAAAAATATGGAACGACTTGCCCCCACCGATGTTAATACGTTTAAGAAACAACTTAGAAACTACTTAATCGATGAGCAGCGTAGAATAAGCTAGTGTCTAGTCTGTTTATTGTGTGGTTTATTATTATATTTGACATTTATGGCATAGATAATTTTTTAAAAAATTTTTATTTTTTATTTATTTTTTTATTTTTATTTAAGCCTGCGTGTAGTTATTATCAAGATGTATATTATAACTAGCGGTCCGCCCCGGCTTCGCCCGTGGTACATATTAACGTTTTCTCTACATAAGAACCATCCTCGTACTTCAAGGAATATAATAAAAAAAGAATTATCGAAATCGGTTCAGCCGTTCTCGAGTTATGGAATTACAACGAAAAGTGGCATTGATTTTTATATATTAGATATATATTATACGTATGTTCTATTTTATTGTATTATTTTATAATTATTTATATATAATATATATATATAATTTTCACACACTCATATGCATTTCATAATAAAAACACTATTTTACCTATTACATACTATCATTGCGTCGTCTCACATCCGTGAGTCGGGTCTTATAGGGATCTTGTCGAAAACCAGCGCCAGGCATATGCCTGGCACATGCTGAACTCGATCCTTTTTGGCGATACGGGGGCACTTTTATCTAACATTGTTTTATTTTTTGTTTTTGTATTGTTTATTCATTTCTTTTTTGTAATTCTTTTTTATGCTTTTACTGTATTGTGTCTCACTATTTTGCCAAATAAACATTTTTTCTTTCTTTCTTCTTTCAGTGTCAAACTTCTTACAAAGCTATTCTCATCTCTACCAAATCTATTTTACCAGAAGCTTCTAGAACACTCACTTGCCAGACAGCACGAGCGACAGGCTGTCCACCTTGGTGACCTTCTCGTGCGCGTACAGCTCGTGGCACTTGAGGTGTCGCACGTTGCGCATGCACATCAGCACGCGCCGGAACTGGCGGCGGGAGACGCGCAGCGGTTTGAACAGTGCTGTGTATACCTGGAAGAAGACAATAATTTTAATAAGAACTACTTAAGTATCGTATACGTACTAAAACAACTTACTACATAACTAACTTACATAAATCACACAACACACAAACACACACACACACACTCACACTCACACACACACACACAATCAATACACTTCCTTTCTTTAATATTTATACCTCTATCCATCTTCTATCAACGATATTTACAATGTTTTCTTACTTATATATATTTTTATTTTAGTTAATGAATATTTACCATGTTTTTGATACCGTTATAAATTTTAGAAAACTTGCATAGTCTTAGTAATAAATCCTTACGTAAATTGTAACAAAGGACGGATGAATGTCTCCTATAACACAGGTTTTTTTCCTAGCATAGGAGACATTGTTCAAAATGTCACAATAAATGTACCACATATTATAGTTATTATATTATGTAAGTTGTCTGTTGTGTTGTAACCATGTTTGATTGCAAATAAATGATTTGATTTTGATTTTGACGTACTAACGTTATACGTTTTTAATGTTGGGATAGGTCGGTGGTCGAATTTCGGCTCATTATAGTATTTTCGACACTCGTTTAATTTACACTGCATGTATTAAGATTAAATGTACATAGAATTTATTATTGTTTATTATAAATATACAATAATAAATATCATTGTGATTTGCACAGGCAATATTCTTATAACGTATGAGAAGATTATCCATTGCGTAAAAATAAACACCGTTAAAAAAATTGACGTTTCATACAACACCTTTTAGTCGCAAATTATGCGTAAATCATTTAAAACGCTTAGAAAACTTAGTGTAGAGTTCTTTGTAAGATTGCGCTTCTCTTATTTCCATTGCTATTGCGTCCTTAACAAGTTTACAAGACAGTATAAAGAGGCTGTATCAAATAACATCGATCTTGGCTGTCAAAGAAAAAGCTCATTATCATCAAGTTATCATCTAATAGACGCATCCCGAGACAATCAACTTTTTCCAGCCATCTAGCCTTCTATCCTTGTAAAAGGAACAAATGGATGGCGTCATTAGGCTAGGATCTTACACTACTGCATATAACCATCAGCTTTTTAATGCGCAAGCTGAAAATATCCAACTATAGTCATTAGGGAAAAATGCAGACGTTCTCTGGGTCCTAGAATACATTAGTTATATGTACGACCAAACAGTTTGTATCATAATAATATAAGTAATACAGCAAAGACTTCATTCGAAACATAACCCTTCAAAGCTTAGCTTAGCTTCCTCACATTAAATACCGGCAAAGGAAACGGTTGTGTTATTTGAATGAAAGTGGGAATAACCGAGTCATACCTTTATATCAAACCGAAACCAATAATACATAATAAATTACACAGCCCAGAAGATACATGAAGTTTGCCACTCAAACTTTAGCACTTATCATTTACTACTAATGTAAAATAAGTATGCAGTTTGGCGAATTTTTATTTGACCGAACATTCACAATGACGAAAGACAGCTATTTATGGCTAAAGCGAAATCAGTTTCAACTCATATAAAAATATCTTAATGAAAAATCTTACTGTTCTCGAAACTATAGGTACTTCTTGGTACAATTAACATTCTCTTAGACTTTAGAGCTGCCATATTTCCCTAAGAGAACCGAAAGCTACTCGGCCATAAAAGAGCTTCGATAGAGCACAATAACACCCGCAAAATCTTTAAAGCCACACTGCAATTTCAACTTGAAACAATGCTCTACAAAGAATGCCCTGTATTGTTATTTTTTTACACGCGACTGTATGACTTATGTGTTGGTAACAAGAAATATATTCACTTGACCAAATTCTGTGTACCTACATAAATTAAAATCAGGGCGGTAAATTTAGTTCGGTTTTATCTTCGTACTAATCAAAATGTGTGTGTTGAATTTACTACTTTTTTACATTTTAATAAAATTTTAATTAAAACTATTAAACCAGTTTATGAAAAGCATTAAGCGCGTCACACACGGTGAAGATACTATAATATTTTATGTTAAGATTCTCTAATATAAAACGTTATAGTATCTTAAGGTATCCGGTATCAGCGTTCTGACCATCATTTTTATTTTTGTCATTGCGTACTAAGACCCCTGTAGAACCGTCATCCTGTTACAAATGACCCGTTTTGTGGGTATATTACCGGATACCTTAAGATACTAATAACGTTTTATATTAGAGAATCTTAACATAAAATATTATAGTATCTTCACCGTGTGTGACGCGCTTTAAGATGCGAAAGCTATTTAAAATTAGTAGTTTAAAATTTATTTATGTAAATAAAATTACAGATTAATTATTAGTCTACCTACCTAACTTCAAAATAGAATATAAACCTTACAGTTCAAATCAATGAAGAAAAAAATACAGATTCGAATTTTAAAAAATCGAACGCCCAACGCTCACTCGCTGCGTACATTCCACGACACCGGACGTGTCAATCAGTGTTATGAACAATTAATTAATGTTAGTCCGTAATGAATACCTCACTATTAAATTAATTACAGAGAGAGTTCAGCAGCCGTGTGACGCGGTTTAATCAACGTGGATTACAAGCATGCAAGAATGATCAGCATAAAACATTGTTTCACTTTGTAATATTTAAATGAGAGGACACAAAAATTCTGGTTTTAATCTAGCTACGAAAGAATCCAGAAGCGCCGAATTCGTGTAGGAGTCGCATTTTACACAAATAGATGAAACTAAACTAAGGTCTGTGTTGGTGTAAAGCTGTTAATTACAGTGTCAGGTTTGTTGTTAAGGCAAAATATTAAGTAATATTTAAAGAAAACTATTACTTTATGGTCGTAAAAATAAAACAAGGAAATATTGAATTGTACAGTCTTGTTTAATTACTTTTATTAAAAACTTTACATTTACTATTTACATTTAAAGTACTAGGTACACGACGTGTTTTTATCGTGAATTACAATTTCGTTAATTCTACACGCACACGCGATGTGACTCCGATTGAAGTTTATCAAACACCTTAAGAGCTTCATTTACATTTTAAATTCCTGTCGCGTACATTACCGATCGTTATCAAAATTAAGTATTATATTTTCATACTAAGCAAATTTCAGGCAAAATGTTTTGTATACATAACACATGCTGTAAAAGTACTTCTACGAGGTTATAAGAAGTTAATCATCTAATCTGAACCTTCTATTGTGCATGTGAAAGTTCCAATAGTTGGTATGATATTACTAAATCACGCCAGAAACATGGATCTTATAAATTAAACCTGAGCATAAATTCATGATGTTTCGGTGAATATAGGCGACGCTGATCACCAATCAGGTGACACGTCTGCTCTGTTAGGGCGGCCGTACACGGACCGCTCGAGCAGTTAACGGCTGAGCGCCGTACACGGACGGCTCGAGCGGTCGGCGTCAACTGCTCGAGCCGTCGGTTGTTGACCGCTCGAGCCGTCGCTATCAACCGCTCGAGCGGTTGATTTTTTGACTAGTCAAGTCATTGATTTTCAGGGGAGGAGCGAGCCGTCGACGGCTCTAGCGCAGTCAACGGCTCGAGCAGTCAGTGTATGCCTCACGACCGCTCGCAAGTTGTCAACGGCACGGTGGAATTTCGTCATGAAGTTGACGGCTTGAAGCGGTCGCGACGGCTCGAGCCGTCACGTGTACGGCGGTGAATGAATGCCTATAGTTCACCGCGCGATCGCGGCTTCAAGCGGTCGGTCTCAACTGCTTGAAGCGGTCCGTGTACGGCCGCCCTTACCTCCACTTTTATTTATTTATTTATTTATTTATTTTCATTTTCTCTTTTCATAAAAAAGCTAATTTTTACAATGGAAACTTGCAGCGTTCCTGTGGGAACATTTCGATCACATCACACACATCAATTTTTCACAGTGATAACAATTAATAGTAAACAGCAGCATATTTATAACATGCTTTCACATATAACGCTGGTTGCAGAGCTTGACCGACCATCAGTGCGTATGTCAGTCACGCTTGTCATATATGTATGGAAATTCACAAAACCGTTCATAGCTAGACCGACCATACGCACGCGTATTGTCATAGTCATACAACTGTTGATGCGTATCGTCAGGACCGACGGTACGCACTGACGGTCGGTAAAGCTCTGCAACCAGCCTAATAATATGTACTTAGTGACATTTTCTCAACCCGTTCCTATATCTTACCCATACTATCCTATCCAATTCTCTAACCCTGGGCGAAATAATCATCTTCATATAAGCACTTACTTCAATATAAATTGCGTGTATATCTTGCGTATAAAATCCTCCACCTCCAGCCAAAACTATTTATAGATCCTAATTTACCCACTCATAACTATCGAAGTCAAGAAAAACATAACATGTTACTCCATGTTATTAGTTAATTACTGACTAAATACCGTACTCAAAGGTCGCCCATATTAATTAGTCTTCGTCAAATAAAGATTTAGATAAAATGTTTTACAACGGGATGACGTAACTTTGCTTTGACACTGTGATCTTTCGTTTCACTCGATAAAATGCGAATTGTCCATTAAAAAGTGTTCGCCTTGAAACGAAGCAAGTAAACAATTATTAAGTCTCCTTGCCTTGAATGTTATTGGATCGTGTAAAATTAACGATAAAATTTAAGGAATTATCAATAGTTGTAATAAATTAATACTAAAAGACAAATTAGGTATTCATAACTACGAAGATACCAAAGATCTTTAAAGGGCATCTATAGTTCTAAGTTTTGTTAGATGAATGGATTGAAATAAAATAAATTTACAGGAACAACTGTATACTTGTATAGTTATAACGTGTCCTAAAAAGCCTTTCCAAACAAAATTTAGTCACAATCGAGATAATATAAACTAAAATAACATTAAATCACACCAGCATTGTAAAATGCATCATCAGTTAAAAATTTCAATATCACCGGAACAGGTAGAAACTCAAACAAAAAATATGCGCGACTTTGCCTGCCTTGCGTTTGAGCACACAATATAAGTTTTCGTCAATAGAGTTTAAAATGTTAATTATTTAATGGTCTTTTATTACCTGGCAAGTAGGTAGCTTATAATTTGGGCTTATAACTGACTTTTTTCATCTGTGGCCGAAGGATAATAAGAAAGGGATACATACCTACTAAGGTTTTTGGAACTCTGACGAAAGAGAGGCATTATCAGCTTAATATTTGTATTCATAATTAGACCAATATTTTCTCTCGAAAAAGTAGTAGGTATCAATAGTTCAAAATGTGTAGGTATTTTTTTGTCTATAGCACCGTAGATACCAGTTCTTAGCCATGTTTGGTGGTAATAAAAGCAGTTGTTTTAGTGCAAGGTCGGAAAATAAAATTAGAATCATTGCAACAAGATCTCAATTCTCAGCCACTGATGAAATTCTAGGAAAGCTAAATAACACATTATTTATTTAAATTACACTATTTGCCAATATTTTTTTTACCTAAAACCGCAACATAAGCGCGATTACGAAAGGCCCTTTGCAGATTATTAAGCGAACGGCACAATTTTTAACTTATAACTGAAAAGAAGTGATTACATAAATTAAACTGTATTAAAAATATAGGCTAATACTATAAGACCATTAAGTACTCAAGACTGCAGCGCTCTACAGCCTTCGCAACAACGAGTTGTCGACTTTTTAAAGAATTTTAAATAGATTTACTCTGTGCTAATTCTGGTCAGCAGTGTTCCATTCAAGAATGTCAATATTTTATGTTATAAAATTTACATTTTTTTATTGTAGTATAAAGGCGTCCATATGCAAACACATAATGCGTGTGACGGTTAATACAACATCAACGTTTTCTATGAGGCTACTTGACGAGGTCTACTATGGCGTAAAAAAGGAATAACGTATACCTCGTTATATTGCCTTTACAGATGAATTTGTAATTACCTCATCTGGCGCCATCCTAGACAGCGTAACTAATCAATTTTACTAACACTTCTATAAAGCTGCTTTTCCGAAGCGGCTGAGCGTGTAAATAAATTCCGTTTACATTGGTCCTTTGAAATTCGGAATTCTTCCTCATATTTAAATTAAATTTTTAGCTGCATTTCTTCCATAGTATGTCCTTATAAGCGTCCCATATATTAGTCGTCATAATCTATAGAAATCTTTTCTCTCACCCAAACAAGTCGGTCAGCAGCCATGTACAAGCAAACCTCATTTCACATGCATAAATCCATTTGAGTGTAAGCGAATCGATAACAGGAGCTAGCACAGAATCGCATCGAACCCTCGACTTGATGCAATATTGGAAGCTTTGCATAAATCAATCTGAACCGTGTAGCGTTATTTAAGAATCGTATCTGTTTTCGTGTGCTTATAAGTAGCTTATAATCTTCATTTGTAAAGTAATGGTGGTAATTATTTTCTATACCCTTTTTTTTTTTTTTTATAGTGGAGAATGCATTTAAGCATACCCAGGGCACTCGGGGAAAGAGCCCTGGGTTATGTCGGACTCACCCTGCTGAGTGCAGGGACCTACACACTATCGGCTCGTAGAAGAAGAGTCCTTGTAGAAAATAAAGACGAAGATACTGTGTCTCCAGAAATGTAATTCACTAGTTTTTGGTGACTATTAGCACTGGTGAAAATTTTCAAAATATTTTAGTGTTTATCACAGACTATAGTAACATATCCAGTTTATGTACAGTTGGTACATAAAAATTACTATACTCCTTATACCGCAAAAGTCTAAACTGGAGCACTTACAAGTTTTGTTTAATTTAGAAATGGATAGCGACTTGTAAATCTCCTAATGTTTACTTGTTTATTTGACGCTACCGTGGTTTGTAGTACTAATATTAGAAGAGAAGCGAAGATAAATCGAGCATGGCCAAAGCGAAACACGCTCTTATTCTTAGTTACGGAATATCTTTGGATACCTATTAAGGTGCTGTGTGATCTGTCAATTTCTGAGTCAATCGGATTATTTTTGGAAAAAATTGCACACCCTTGAGTTTTACAGATTTTGGATATGTTCAGTTAATATTGCAAAAAGTAATTCACATGAAAATAAACTGCAAAATGTACCAGTAACTTAATAAACTAGTCCTGAAACTGTCTTTTAATATCCAAAACATGATCCTCCCAATGGGATAATAACTATAATTAGTTATTAATATCAAGACGAAGTAATTAACCACTCGCACGTGTTCTTGCACGATGTAGGATGGATCTCATATCATCTACTACAGCTGGCATATTGTAGACAGTAATTTCACTTACGAGTTATCTTCATGTACAGCTAAAGTTGATCTAAAGTTTATATTTCTTGCAGAGTGATGTTTAGATACACTAAGACGAATATCAAAATAATTTTATGTAAAAAAAATAATTCCTCTGTATTATCGTCATAAAAGCTTTTAAAGTTGAATAATTTGTCATACCAAAATATCTGATCCAATTTTAGTGTGGAAATATTATACCTAGGAGAACAAGCTACTTTTTGCCGCGAAAACGAAGTTTTAATGAAGTAAAATAGGGGTTCGAAATTAGCATGCGATAAAACGAAGTGCACGTAAGCATAGCTGCGGGCGAAATGTTGGTAGAAAACAAAATAGACTTTGCAACGAGATTAAAAGATACAATCTAAATTAATTGCTGACGACGGCGTATAATCAATCTTGATCCAGCATTCTCAACATAAATCGAGTTTTTAATAATTTTGAGGACTTTTAGTCTTTACTTTGTGCTCTGACCTATAATAACAGACGCTATAAATTGAGGGTATGATGCAAAAGTACTGACACAGTTACAGCTTTAAACAAATCTAGTATTGAAATACTCCGTAGGCTTTTCAGGTATCAGACACAATAGTACCGCACATAAACAGTCTTCTTTTCACAGGAAAACTTATTTCCTACGCGCGGACGTGACGTGTTTGAAAATCGTACAGAAGGGAAACACGCGTATATCAGTACAATCAGGAGTTTATATAGATACTGTAAGTTTCTTACATACATACATTAGCCTATATAAAGGGTTACATAACCCTTTACAACACACATGTATTGTAATAAAATAAAATTAATGTTTCCTCAGTCATTTCTGAATTATGGGCTTCGTTACAAACTTATTAAGTTTATTTTGTATATCAGTTTGTTTTTGTCAGAAAATAATAAATCTTTAGCTCACAGATAGCGTATGTTATAAGTAAGATCTTGGGTATAACATGAACGTATTATATTTCAGAAAAATAATTTATGTTTAAAATTAAATTCCATCGATAGTATAGTTCTATCGATACCGGATACACCTTTGGTTTCAAATTTATATTTTTCAAACGAAAATAAATGCTGACCCAATAAATTCCTGACCCAAAAATATAGGTACAAATCGAACTAAATCTTTGGCTTTCATAATAAAAACTTGAATCTCTGTTACAGATAAAAGTAGGTCAATCTGCCTTTGAGTATTATGTCATTACTGCAACTGAATGACCTGGACCATTGGCACTGAACCTAGGTCATAAATAGTGCCCTGGAGTGACATAATAATTGAAGAATACTAACATTGAAAGATTAATTTTTCTGGCCTTTAACTACTGTCATATTTAGCTTTCTGGATATTCAAGTCGGAATTTACTTCCTTACAAATTACTTCACTAGATCTACCAATTTTGTTGTGTATATTTTCTTATTCTGCCGGAATCATAGACAATAGTCAGTTAATCAATAACAAAGTTTTCACTTGAGACACAGTGTAGAATTCCCACCAAGGAGGTTTTTTTGTTTGATTTGTGAAAATTACTCAACGTCATGCTTACCATTCACTTTATTTTATAGGATTACAAATATCCACCTGAGATAATGATGCACATGCATTTCCCATCTACTCTAATCTATAGTCAAGTAGGTAATCAGCTTTATGTGCCTCATCTTGACTTATGAATAATTAGTCTACTCAACCTCAAACTTATAGCCTTGGTAAAACGCTTATAATTTCTCTGAAAATGATTTAGATAACTAGACACACACCCTGACTCTAGCCGTATTAAATCGATAATGTCAAAAGCTTAAAGAAAATAATAAATCACACAGCTTTCAAATGGTGTAATAATTTATTTGATCCTTCTATTGCATACAAACTTCTAATCCTACCTCCTAACCAACCCAAAGCTCTTTGAACTACTGTATTTTAGAAGTGAAGATAATTTATACTCCACGTAGACAATAGTTAATCAAAGTCGCACAAAACTGCGTGCGCTACGAGCCCTCCCATTTGTAGGTCATTCGCACCGCCCTATTTACCCCTTGCCTATTCATACGCTGCGCTTATGGGGTTGAAATATAAAACAGGTCAATTTATTGCCGGTGAACTTTTTAACGTTATCGATCAACGAACTAGTAGTCTTCTTTTTAGTGAGTTATAAGTAGCTTATTGGGGTTCCATAAAAAGGGTAAGTTCTAGTAAAAGTTAATAACGATATTTTTTAAGTGGTAACAAACAGAATCAATACCACAGAAAGAAAGACAAAGGAAGCCGAAACTAAATAATAAAAAACAAGAACTGTTGCGCAGTTTCAAGATTGACTGTTCTGATATCTTATAAATCTAGAACTGCTTTACTTAGAAATAGAACAAAATAGCATACACTTTATACTACCACAAGAGCGTAGCCGCGGGCCAGAACAAGTGAATAATAAATATTTTTTTCTCCAGTCATTCTTTTCTGAGATTAATTAAAAAGCGTCCAGGTGAACGTGAAATATAAAATAAAAAGAGTAACAAAGAGCCCCTTATTAATGTAGACTGTTTCAAATTTCCGTAGATTTGAGCGTTAAACTTAAATCACTTGAGTTTCATCAATAAATTTTAATCGCACGATATGATGCGGTCAGAATTGTTAAGCAGGCCTTTGGCGATATTACGTGAATATATTTTTATAAAAGGTATCATTTTAAGTATTCTATTATTGAACTAACTATAATACAAGATGTGTACAATGATACCTATACTAATATTCAAGAATTAAGCAAGGATTTTTAGAGATAAATTATTAGAGAGCATTGTAAATATTTAACTTTTAAGAAAGGATGGAAATCGTGATTTATTCATATAACATTATTCAGCCCGTATCGGCGTGGAGGCAACTAGCATCTCAACCTGCCAGTTGTAATCAAGGTTTAATATTTGAATCATGTAATATCTGTCTAAACAGAATGGAAACATGGAAAATAAATCAGTTTTAAACTCGACATAAAATCTAATATAAATATTTAATACAGGCCAGATTTTTAAATCTTTTGCTAAACCTTACGCCTTTAGTACACCGACGCGTTCGCGTGCGGCAGCGAAACATCGAAAAATCTGTCAGTACTATGGCAGGATTTCGCATATGATATGTCTCACTCTAGCACATAGATAGATGAAATAGTTGCGTCCTTGTCAGTATAGTTTCGCAAGGAACTGCGAAATGGCCATTACACAGACGCATTGCGAAACAGTTGCGAAAACATTGCTGTTTACTACGCCTTTTTGGTACACCGACGCATTCGCGAGCGGCAGCGAAAAAACGAAAAATCTGTCAGTAGTATGGAAGGTTTTCGCATACCTTAAAGTCAGTGTATACTTGTTTCGTTGGGTATCTGAAGGGTTTGTTGAGAAGAGATTTAATCACTGCTCTTTGAGCTCGTTCAGCTTGTAGAATATTGTTTTTCGGAGCACCTCCCCAGACAGTGATGCAGTAACCAATAATTGATTCGCATAATGCGGTGTACACTATTTTAAGAACACCTTTATTGGCAGGGATCCGTAATTTTTTAAAAACAAATATTAACTTACGTATCCGCGAAGAGATGGCTTCAAGGTGCTGTTTCCAGGAGAGGCAAGAGTCTAACCAGACTCCGAGATATTTTACCGAGACGGCTCTATTTATGGCTCTATCTATATATAGAAGTGATATAGAAATAATATATACTAGCTTCCGCCCGCGACTCCGTCCACGCGGATGTAGGTCTTCGCGTGGATGGTTTATTTATCCATTTTGAATACCTCTGACAATAACATCTTATAAATATCTATTGGACCCAATTCCCAAATACGGCTAGGCCTATAATAATACGCAACGTGTGTTCGCGGTTCTACGGAACAACGTCTATGGATAAAACTGAAAAATGAAGATTATTTTTTTTCTACGTATTTTTCCAGGATAAAAAGTATCCTATT
This sequence comes from Colias croceus, assembly GCF_905220415.1. Classification (NCBI taxonomy): domain Eukaryota; kingdom Metazoa; phylum Arthropoda; class Insecta; order Lepidoptera; family Pieridae; genus Colias; species Colias croceus. The sequence continues at coordinate 9,755,512 of NC_059549.1, forward strand.
TTACGCCCAGGATAATAAGGTATAATTATACCAAGTTTCATCGAAATCGAACCGCTAGTTTTCACGTGATGCCTTCACATACAGACAGACAGACAGACAGACAGACAGACAAAATTTTTTTTAATCACATATTTGGGTTTGGTATCGATCCAGTAACACCCCCTGCTATTTATTTTTTCAATATTTTCAATGTACAGAATTGACCCTTCTACAGATTTATTATATGTATAGATATAGACAAGAGGTACCTAGATACGCCACCAACGTGCCAAAATGCCAATTGCCATGGCAACTATTTGTTTATTTATATACTATATTGTGATTTGTGAGTATTATAATAACGTATCTATACATAAAATATCATTGGCCATGGATGCCGAAAATACTGAATTATTTTTGCATTCTATTCGAGATTATCCCGTATTATACGCAATTGGACACGCAGATTATAAAAATACGTACAAAAAAGAGGTAGCATGGAGAAAACTTCAAGAAAAGACTCTGATAGATGGTAAAAAATTTATTGTTTATATTTCATACATTTTATGTTTTTAATTTTCTTTGAAATAATATTATACAAATTGTGATCGAACATTAAGCGCTGCTAAGTCTGCCCTATGTCTATTGGCATGCATTGGTACGAATGCTCCTAAAGTGTCCGAAAATTGTTTATTTTCGTATGTGTATACTGCAGCTTTAACAATTTTAATAGTATTATTCAAATCTGTTTCAAAGGGCCTCAAGAATATTCTAAATTTTTGTGCTAAAATGCCAAACGCACATTTTACTACTACTCGTGCCCTACTTAATGATTTATTAAATCTTTTTTTATCATTGTCATTCATTGCTGCGTCTCTTGTCTCATTAGAAAGGTTTCTAATTTAAATCTTCAATGAATACATGTGGTGTAGTCTGTTTGAAACCTGGCAAAGGTTTTGGAGCTGGCAAATTCAGATACCGTCCACTTTTTAAAAGCTGATAAAATGATGAGTTCTCAAATATTGTAGTATCGGAATCTTTACCATAATTATGATCCTACATCTATGTAAGTAAATTTGTAATGTGGATCAACTATTGCCAATAACACAGTAGAAAATCGTTTTTTATAGCAATAGAACAGTGAGCCGCTGTTAGGTGGAAATTTAATAACAATATGCTTGCCGTCAATACTCCCGAGGCAATTAGGAAAACCCCATTATTATTTCCAATCATGTTTTAGTAGAAGGAACCGGGATGTACTCTGGCTGTAGTATTTTCCAAATTTGTTCGCATACTTGAGTTACTATCTTTGAAACGGTGCATTCACCCAAACGATAAGAAAAATATATTGTTGTATATGTGTCACCAGTTGCTAAAAATGACATTGACTGAGATGACATTCTGAAATTACGTCTGCACCTGCAGTCGTCAAAAATGACAATGGCATATCAATGCGAAAAAGTTGCGAAACATTGCTGTGTACTAACGTTTCGCTGATATTTCGCTACGCTGTAGTTTCGCAGAGATTCGCTGCCGCACGCGAACGCGTCGGTGTACTAAAGGCGTTACACATCGAATATTCTATCAAAAATGTTGTTTTTAACATTTTACAGGTGGCATTTTTATATTATTATTGTCTAATAAGTTTACTTAGGATTGAAATATCTTTTCTGAAACCTCAATAAGTTATTTTCACAGACAGTAAAATATTTGTCTAGGCTCACAATCTAGGTCCATAACGCTGCAATAGATTTCAGCTCACGTACCAATAATACCGAAATGAAATCTATACGGCCATGTGGAGTAATAAACAAGCAATTCTAGAACAATACACGTATTACAAAATCTAGACCACAACATTTGAACCCTGATCATGTATAATCTATTGTTGGGCATTATTGTAATCATTCACTTGTCTTTAATTTCATTAGGTTATTGGGTACTTATCCAGCTGTTTATTATATATAATGTAAACGTCGGATGTAGCAAAAGTGCTTTATTCGTTGCTGTTCATTTGTTTATTCTTTCTCTTTCATGTATGTACACGTATGTACGTAGTACGTACACGCAGGCACACACGTACATTCCTATTCAAATTTTACCAATAATTAATTTAATTTACAAGAGTACCCAATAATTTTTGGCTAGAATCCTGAATACCGATTATTTTGTACGTCAGGTGAAAGAGATGGTGCCCAATAATAATTTTTGAAGTGAAACTTCTTTAGGTGTGTTGAGAGTAAAATTTTAAGATCGCGTCATGGCAATGCCGTCACGTCATGAAGTAAGGCGATGACTTTGGTATCTTTGAATCTTGACAAAGAAGTTTCACTTCTTTTTTTCCTAGATATTGTTCAAAATATCCCTTGTTCAAAGCCCCAAACATATTCGACACCTAAAATACAAGAAGAAAGTTGGTTAAATATTCGTAAATTATACTAAAATTACAATTTAATAAATAAATAAATTATTTCCACACTATTTTACTTTCGACATTAAAAGGACGTCCGAGCACTTTTAAAAATTACCTTGAACATTTCTACAATACACATTTCTGGTAGGTTAAATTATGTCAAATATTTCCTTGTAAAGTTTTTTTATTACGGCTTCAGTTTCATTATTCTTTAAATAATAAATGGAAGCTTACTAAGGAACCATGAATGGCTGAAGTAGAGTTATGTATTGTACAAAACAATCATAAGGAATACTAAATTTAAACCACTTTCACTTCTCTAGTTTCACTTGTTTTTATTATTTAATTGTAAAAAGAAATATTATGTACTTACATTAATTTGATAAAATACGAACCGGTTTCCATAATAATGAGGTAGTTTAATGTTCTTCTCAAGTGTGAATTACGTGGTTTTATACAAGATGCAGTTCCATCAAGAAAACACTTAGCTAGAAGTGATAACAGGGAGGATCCCTGAATTTCGTCATTGACAAGGTCATCAATGGAATCGTGACGTCATAACGCAAAAATATCAAAGATTGGTTTGTATCAAAGAAACCTCCATTTTTAACAACAAGACTTTATTATCTCAGCTAGTATTAAATATTATATGAAAAAAATAAGAGTCAATAAATGAAATAATTATCCAAAAATGTTTTAAACATGATCTTTCGTAATGTCCAGTGTTAAATATAGTTTTAGATAGCCAGCCAGGTGACCTTGATCGAAATCCTCTTATCTGCCTATCACTTGTGTACATTTAAACGTAATTGGATAACAAGCGTAATGCCCCGTGTTGTATATTTGGTACAAACTATTCAATCGTATTACACCAGTCAAAATCCTTTAAGGAGAATAAGCGTGTACTGACACCGCGACCGGTACCAATAAATACATGCAAGCAATTTTAGACCTTATAGGCTATCTCTAGCAAACCGGTAAAGCCTTGATCTAACTTTTTAGACAATGCGTCAATTGAATGACTTTTCGACATGGATCATGATCAAATTTTGACATGATAAACTACCCACTACAAATATATTATTCATTCAACTTTTATGTGCCACAATTGAATGTGGGAAAATAAATCACATTTTTAAAAATGCCTTGTAACTAACAACACACTTGTAAACACTGTGAAATCATGCTCATAGTAATAGAATTTCGAAACAGCCGAGATATCAGTTGACTAAAACTATCTCACCCCATTTCCAAAACCATTAACGTACTATTTATGTACAATATTTATCAAAGCGGCCATATTTCCAATAAACGCTTTAAATACTCCCAAGCTGTAAGCCGCAGTTAAATCTAATATATCGTGCGATAGAGAACACTTAACCTAGTTGTCCAAGTTAAATGACCCCTTCAAACAATCATTTGTTTCGTAACAAGTCGTGCACAAACTCATTTTTAAAAAACATTTCTTCGAATCTGGCTGTTTGGGGGTGTACCGTGACAATGGTGCAATTCAATTGTGGACATGTATTGGTGGCAAAACGTACATCGCAATCCTGCCTTATTGCGTAATCCTGCCTGCCAAAAATGTAAAAAATGCAAAAAATAAATTTCAGGATTTAAAAACATTTCAATGTTTGCAATAATACTAGTCTTATAATACAAGTCTTTACTATTTTCAGAACAAAAATCAAACCTGCCCATACACGTCAACTATTCTCCAATATTTCAATTTTTTCCGGTGTTATTTTTGCATTTTCCACGAATAGTTTAGACTTTAGATGCATACGTAACTAGAGTTAAACATTGCTCAAACCGCAGCACAATTTGAACGTGATACTTTTGACGTCTGAAATTTGTTCTCTATTATAACTTTGACAAAACCTGGACTGAAACATTAAATGGGTCCAAAAATAATATGCATTCCATTATTCGGATGTTTCCAAGAATAAAATAAACATTTTAGACTCAAGTATCACTCAAAAGTTGAATTGATAGGTTTCATTTTTTTATTAAACATTTCTCGATAAAAAGGATAACAAATAACCATTTGGGCCACTTACGAACCCGATGTTACACAACTGACCCAACTTTCCTTCTTCAGTTTCTTTAAGATATGCTGATATATCCCAACCTCTCAACCGACCCTTGTATTAAAACATCAAAGTTTCAAAACAATATATGAAGTTGGTAAACTTGCCACCAACTCTCATGTATTAAAGCTCCTATTTGCATAACTACGTATACAGTTATTAAGAAGCCGCCGGCACCTTTCGCAATTTCCCGTAATAAATATCAGTTCTTCCTGTAGATTGATGACAAAGACAGTGCCTTCCGGAAAATACCGCCCCTGAACCATCTAGGCATTAATAGTGCACTTATACTGTCTCTGTAAGTGCCTTTTCATTGACCAAACCATTAATTATATGAGAACGAACTTCCTGTGTTGTAATTTTAATACCCATATTATAACTTATAATAACATTTATGTAATGTTTTGAAGTATTGAGCAAATGAAAAGCATTAAGGAAAGAAAAACAAAATAAGACTTTCATTAAGCAGTTTAAGGAAAATTTGTGTTTGATCAGATTAATTTTGATATTTCTAAATTCTTTCTTCATTTTGAAACTGTGTACTACTTAGTAACATTTATCGCGATCTGTACCGGGAACACCAGGGTATTTTGTTTTGAACATTTGATAGACTTTATCAAGTATTGTTCAACTTTTGTGACAATAACAACACCTGCGTGATACTCCCTTTACGTAATACGGCATATTGGATCAAAGGTGAAATTAAATACTGTTTATAAAAACAAGGGACCTCCCCTACCTTCATATAAAATGTTTTTCGTGTTCGATTACATCGGTGGTCCAAGTTAATAATCAATGAATAAGAAATGCGTGTTTAATAAATCGCAAAAGATTTAGCTTAAAACCAAGCATATATTATTTTTATAAGCATATATTATAGAAGTTACCTGAAAAACCGGCAGTAAACTAAAAAATAAATTTAATCAATTCCCGTTATATCCCTCTCTTTCCTTTTTGAGGACAGCAACACATCCTCTCCCAGTGGAGTGGATGCTTATCACTTATGGGCGGCGTGTATCGCTTAACACCGACAACGAGGCGACGCGTCTGCTCGTTTGCTTTCCTATAGCATAAAAAAAGGCAGTAGCTCCCACAAAAAAGTATTATCCTAGATTCAGCTGATGGCTTTGCTCGCGTGGTTCTAATCCTGGCTATAAAATAAATTTCAACAAGTCCATTTTAGTATGGAAGAACAATCGAAATCTTGATAAGTATTTACATATTAATAATAACAGTAGCATAATTTACGTGTTCAGAAAACTTCTTATCTAAATTGTAATAATGCAAAGACAATCAACATTTATATGTAATTCAACGTAATGTTATCAGCATATTATTTTGATAACAATCTACATACCGCAATCCACATCATTCGACGGAAATGTAAGCAATCGGAATAATAACAAATTCAAGTAACTACCAGCGTTAGGAACGTTCTGTTTCTATGTTATGATGGCACTTTTATTTGTATACTAGCTTTCTAAGTTGTTCTTTGGTTTCTGTACACTTAAAATCACACCCATCAATAGCTCATTTGCGACGTGTAAGAAGGCCAGATAAACAAACACACTTTCATGTGTTTAATATTAGTTAGGATGAACAAAGACGTAGGATCTGTGTGTAGTGTGTACCCACCATTTTTTTAAACTTTAGTTTCAGCGTAACCTAAAATTTAACATAACATTAGGTCAGAATACAAGAGACATCGGTCATAAGCATAACATCTGGGCTCCGTTTTAAACTGTATTTTGAAATACATTTTTTAACTCATAAACTAACTAGCTTACCGCCCGCGGCTTCGCCCGCTTTCAGATTTAAACTATCCTATCTCTCAAGTTGGCTCGAACTGCACATGGTGAGCGAATTTTATTATAATCGGTTAAGTGGTTTAGGAGTCCATTGAGGACAAACATTGTGACACGAGATTTGTATATATTAAGAAGATGAATACATACTTCGGTGATTATTAAGTACCTATAATTCTTATACTTTACAATACCAACAAATTACATAGGTAGTTATCGAATTGCTATATAAGTATATTGTTTTAGTTATTTCGATTTTCGGTGATCGATGGAAAATATCTACCGAACTCGTATTTCAAAGTTACCTTACCGGGCACCGTCATTACAACAAATTGTACAAGCAATTAGTAGAATGGCTGTCACATCCGAAACAGTGGGCACAGTGTTTGTAACTCGATGTTAAGCAACTCTATTGCTACGGGAAATTAATTTAGACGCGAAAAGCGTGTGACCTGGTGTTCTAAGGAAGAACTAGAGAATAACACTGAGTAGATATGATTTCGGGCATTAATTTTAGTAGTACTTAACTAGTAACTAAAGACTATGACTTATTTTAATTTACTGGACCGGACTGGAGGATTTATGCTCTATTTATATATGTTCCATCTATGTATGGTCGTATTTTCTTCAGTAAACTTTGAGAGGCATTGAATTCGTCTTAATAGCGAAAGTGATTTAACATCAAATCCGGGATTGAACCGAGATCAAAATCTTAATGTTATTCAAAGTTATAACTATGCTCCAACTAAACTTTCCCTTCAGTCCGATCCTAGCATAATTAAATAGATTGAAGAGAATATTTGATTGGAATTCCCAGGGAAAACGGAAACGTGGCCGTCCAACGCTGGCTTGGCTTTAGACTGTTATCGCAGAGGCCATGTCGATTGTAAATTTCTGGATCGAAATCCAACGTGCTACCCAAATTGGCACGCATGGAGAAGCTCTAACGACGCACTTTGCACCACCTAGGGGCCTTACGATATTACAAGTATTGTTAAATAGGAACGGAGTAAAACTCGTCAGCTCATCGCTTGACCCGCCGACTCCTGTCACTTTCGGCCTATGTATTGACTTTCGAAGCTAACGTGATTCATGGAGACAAATATGGTTGCATGTGCTTTTAGAAAAGCTCTTATTGTTTTAAACAACAATACAATATAACTATTTATCATAAAAATAATATTGCTAAAATCGTAGTGACATGATTGAGAAATTTGGGAGTATAGTAGCGACAATCATCTCCAAAAACGGGCATTCTATACATTTAAAATTTACCTAAAAAGTTTTGCGTATTTTTAATAACCCAAATAAAATACTTTTAAAGATATCCAGGAGACAATACACAGCTTGAATGAATTGAACGTAAAATTTTACACGGAAAAATGTCTATGACAAAATAGCTTGATAATAATTATTAATTATATCTGAATAAGGATTCAATAACTTTGATATTTCGTTATAATTTTAGCTTCTTTATCGATTATTTGATTGTTAGTATAATAAAATCGAAAGTGGACTGAAAAGTGAAAACAAACTCGCGGTAAATACCTTGCCGCTAATGTATCAAATTGTTCTAATAAGATACAAATTGTGTGATTATAAAATCTAAAGTACTGAAATAATTATATTTTAACATTGATTGATTGCCCACTTACGACGAGGTCGTGATTTCCGTCCCCAGAAGTAAATTTCGTAAAAAAAAAATGGGACGTAATATTGAATTTATATTTTAAAGTAATCATAGTTAAAAAATAATATGTATTCTTCAATTATTTAAAATAATATACAATCATTCTATGAATGTAGAATATAAAGAAATGAACATGTAAACATAGTCATTTATAATGGTAATTGGTAATAGGTAACTAGGTATTTGATAAAATATTTTCTTCAATAGTTATTAAGTTCTTGGTACAATAATTACTATTTAAAGCAAATAAAAAATAAATTTTATATTTGTACTTTCTTATAATTTAACAGAATGAGAAAGGGCTTGATTACTATATAAACTAATGGAACTTTGTGTCTTTATCAATATAACTGCACTCATCGAATCTAAATAAAAAGACCATTACTGCATGAAAAATTTACCATTTCTTTGAAAGTTATTGAGTTAGGAGCAACTGCAATATTACATCACTCCGATGAACCGGTCTTGTATAACAACAATGGTGTTCCATATTTCATTTATAACATAAAAGTCATAGACTACAGGATAATTTACATCCTAATAATGCATGTAAATTATTATTAATACCTATATTACAAAAAATAACATTTGTATAAAAATCAAATTAATTTAATATAATCAGTTTCACAAGAGATTTGTTTGATTATGCATATTTAACCTTGGTATATTGATAACCTTATGATAATTATTGTGGAATTGTTGAAACAATGGAGACTCAATTAATTTTAAGCTAATATTCAAACATTTAATTATTTATTTGATCATTTAAAGGGGAACAATAAAAAAACACTCACCTCCTCAATTTCCTTATGAAACTTTATAGGTCTCATCAAGTAGAACTGTATCGCAAAATATATGAAGTTTATGATCACAAATGCACTGTTCCAGAGCACAGCATCCAAGTAGCATTCGATGCTCCAAGCCCAGAGGCCAGAGAACGCGCACCCGAGGATCAGCGACACACGCAACCATATCAGACCCGTCGGAGTATGGGGCGCGAGGAACGATAACAAAAAAAATACGTTCGACACTTGGAAAAATATATGATTTATCGGCCTCCACCGCGGGCAGTGGTTCAGGTACAAATCCCACATCGAGGGCCGCTCCTGTATCGTCACATTCACGAAGTCGCTAGTCTCGGGCGCTTTCGACGTCTCGATAAGCCCCATGTCCGAAACCGTCGTGGAAGCGACGTCACTGTCCGTGCTCGTCAACTCTGTGGTAACATTCTGCAGGCCAGTTATCATTCCAATCGCTAAGGCACTGAGAAATAACATAATCCCACCGAACACAAACCTCCGGGTCCAATCCACACATCGATATTTTCTCGAAGACGTATTGCATTTGCGCGCTATTTTATCTCACTTTTACACTGCTGTTTTAATTTTTTTTAGACTCATGAAGGTATTCAGAAAATGCAAGATTTATTTTTTCATTCAAAAATAAATAAACTGCAACTAACACTTTTTTTACAGCACTGTAACGATAACGAAAATTGTTGGTTTAGTTTAACTTGCACTTATAAAAATATTTTGACTAGTAAATCGTTTTTAATTTAAAATACTTAATTATTTTAAAAATAAATAAGGATTATATCGTGCAGCAAACAATCAAAACCTAAAGAATGACAAATGACAACTGAATAGTGATTATTACGCTGAAGTGTGAAGTGAACAACAGACTACAAGACATCTGACAGCAGAACTTCATATACCTACTGCATGATATAATGTAATAATCTTAGAGTATATATACTATCTATAGAGTGCGAACAACCAAGTGGGAACAGTAGGCACAGGTGGGAACAACACGACGCTCCCGCCGCGAGCGCTCGCAGTCGTGGTTGAGTGCTCACGAAGTGCGTTGCTCTGGATTTTTTTCATATTTACGAATAAAAGTGGTGAAATGTGCAGTTCTATCTTGCAAAAACGATACTAGAAAATACACAAAATTGAAATCCACTATCACATTTCATCAGTAAGTCGATTGTTATACATAATTTTATGAAAATAAATCTAGCATCGCGGGGGTGAAGAGTAGGTGGGAGGCGGACACGCGCAGGCTCGCTCGCGCGCCTCACTGCCGCCACGTGATCGTAGTGATGTGACCTGACCAACGCTGTACTCGATATAAAGTTTACTAGAAGAACTATATTTTAACAAATTATTTATTTAACTTTAAAATTAAAACTCTTTTAAAAATGTATTATAAATAAATTTGTGGTGTGTTTTGTACGATACACTTTCTAAATTATGAATGCGAATGTATTATAGTGTAAATGTAAAGTATGTAATGTTACGATATATTTTCTGAACCGCTAAATTGATTTTGAAGATTTTGATAGTAGAATGGATAAAATTAAATAAAGAAATTATTAATATTATTTATTATATTATTGTTTGATTTATTATTAATAAATAGCACTAAACCCGATCCTTTATTTTATTAACTTTATTATTTAAAAAGTACTCACGTTTTTCTTATATTCCAATCAAACATATTTTTTTAAAGTACTTATAATTAATACAAGAAAATTTCTTATATAATATTTAATATTCAAATGGAATAAACAAACTTTATTCAGTTGGTAAACAAAATTAAAATTACATATTTATACTTTATTCACATATTTTTCCTTTAATAACTTATTGAACATAAAATTTACTTATGATACATATTTATTTACATAACTTATCGATAGTTTAACACGCAATTGATATCTACCCATCCCTATTTGTCACACACACATCTATATAGTATCTATAGCTCATCTGCCTACGATGCGCACTATGCAATTTGTGCAATACACTCGCTCTATACTATTGTAATATATACTCTAAGGTAATAATAGATAGCATTAATTTATTATGTACGAGATAATAATAAAAAAATATTTTGAAAAACAATAACATGTGTTGATTCAAAGACATTTTAATTGCTAGTGAGTTGAGGCTCAAATTTATCATCAAAAATGCTAGTACCAAAGTTTTTCACTTTGTCTGTGGACGGTTAGTGTCAAGATGACATTTAATTTTCGAATGACATTTGACAAAAAAATAGAATTAGGTATTGACAATTGACATCTTCGATTTCAAGTTTCGATAATGGTTGTATTTGGCGGCTATTTTTACAAATTTCCTAAAATAAAAACAAATCATTCATGTGTTAGCAGTTAAACGTTATGACAATGTCTTGCGATATGTTATTGCATCCTGAACTCATGAGCAATGAACAATTAATATATATAATTCAACAGGTATCTATCTATTCGTTCGTTGAAAATTATATAAAAGTACAGTGGTTTACTATTTATTTTTTTTGTTATTAGAGACATTTAAGAGTGCCAAATATTCTATCGATGCAGAGGCATGATCTCCTGTCTTTGTTTCATCAATTTTGTGTGCCCTATGGGCAAAGGAAATACAAGGATTCTGGGAGAGGCAAAGTTTTAAATAAAAACAGAAATACAAGTCCGGAACCAGCCACAAAACTTAATTTGTCAACTAACGCACATGTAAATGTAGAGAGCACACAAATTCATTTAAAATACACAATTCAGAATGACAGATTGAGACCTCCACCGGACTTGCTATCAGGACACATAAATAAGAAAATGAAAGTAGAAATAAAACCAGTAATCAATGAATCTGATAAATTCAAGAGAAAAGTTCCTATTGATCCTGTAAGTATTTTATACATATTTATTTTATCAAAATATTCTTTTGGTTTTCGCAATCCTTACTTCTTTACCCTTGCTCCTTATGTTTTACAAATGCGAATGTTATTTCATTTTCTTCCTTTCATGTCTCAACTATGAAATTTCATGATATAATGATTTTTGTGTCTAGAAATGGTCTAGAAACTAGAGAATGATTTATGCTTTAGTTTTTTTCCAAGGTCAACATCATTGTATATTTCCATGAGAATTTTAACCACAAGTGCAAAACCTGGTAACATTTAATCAAAGTTACTACTGACGACGCGGTTGGCACAGTGGTAAAGTAACTGCCTTCTGAGCCGACGGTCCCGGGTTCGATCCCTGGTCAGGGCAAATATTTGTGTGATGAACTCAATTATTTATTCTTGGGTCTGGGTGTTATTATCTTTATATGTATTTATTCAATATTATATTTATCGTCGCCTAGTACCCACAACACAAGCCTTAATTGAGCTTACTGTGGGACTAGGTCGATTTGTGTAATAATGTCCTATAATATTTATTTATTTATTATTATTATTTATTACTACCTACGTGTTTCAATCTCAATCTCATAATGGGAATACAAATCCCATAAGTTTAAAAGCCTCCATTTGGTTTATAACACAAATTTTGACTTAACTTACTGTAATACTTAATTTTAACATAACTTACTACTAACTTACTGTATTCTAGTAGGACAATAACCTACTTGCCCTTCAAAGAAAAGTTTAATAAAAAAAAAAGATGTGTAAATGCATTGAATTAAAAACCGGAACATTTTTTAGGTTTTCAAAAAATTTGTAGTTCAGTTGAACTGCTGTTCTTAACAATATTTGCCACCAAAAATATTTGATTATATATTTGATATTTGAAAAACTAAGACAGTTACTCTTCTGTGGTATAACACTAACTGTGATAACTGTGAATAAAACCATAACATGTAACTTGTATACTTCTGGTTCATAACTATAAGACTGTTGTGTGTTTTTGAACTGAAACTTCTTTAGGCACGTTGAGAGTTAATTTTGAAGGTCGCCTCATGGCAATACTGTCACATCATGGAGTAAGGTGATGATTTTGGTATGTTTGAATCTTGCCAAAGAAGTTTCACTTCTGACACATGTGCTCGGCACACACACTCATTTTTTACGTGTGATTGTGTATGTTTGTATCCATCCATTCGTAAATGGAAAATGTAACATAAGTATATTGGTAAAGGTTCATGGAAATTTATTTAGAAATTGTTTTCAAAGTTTTTAAAAATTACAAAAATTAGTACTGAAAAGTTGTAAAATAAACGTTTATGTTTCCAAATATAAAATTTAATATTGTAATTATATTTTGTTTTCAGGCAACACTTGTCACAGATTGTCCACCGATCAAGAGAGAAAGGAAACCAATAACATGGCCGTAGTTTTAATAAATAAGTTTACATTAAATGGACTGACAATGCATTTTGAATGTTTTATAAATGTGTGTGATAATAATGGATTTAAATAATTATTGTGAAACAAAAGATGTAAATAGAAAATATTTGTAATGAATTGAAAAATAAAATCATTTCTCAAAGCCTGGTGTAGTGAATCAATAAATCTATACTGATCTATACTAATATTATGAAGCTGAAGAGTTTGTTTGAACGTGGTAATCTCAGAAACTACTGGTCCGATTTGAAAAATTCTTTCAGTGTTATCATCATCATCTGAGGCTCTACAGCCGCGAGTGGGCCTTGGCCTGGTTTAGTATTTTCTTCCAGACATCTCGATCCTTTGCCCAGGTTCTCCAATTTTTCACATCTATCGTCTTTAAGTCCTGTTCCACGCCATCCAACCAACGGAGCTTTGGTCTTCCACGATTTCTACGTCCATCTGGTTTTCCATCGAGCAGACGCAGAGGAGCCCTGTTGTCGTCCATACGTGCAACGTGTCCGGCCCAGCGTAAACGGCCGATTTTTATGGTGCTTATGACATTCGGCTCCTCGTACATTCCATAAAGCTCATGATTATACCGTGTTCTCCAACGTCCATTTTCCAGCACAGCACCGAATATTCAGTGTTAGTTAGCCCATTTATCAAGGAAGGCTATATATCATCACGCTAAGACCAACAGGAGCGGAGCAATGCGGGTGAAACCGTGAGGCTAGTTAACAAAACATAATGGATAAGTAAAGATGGACATGCAAATATCTAGAGGTATGTAGTTATATGATTTATATTTTGTACTGGTGGTCCGCCCCGGCTTCGCCCGAGGTACACATTTCGCAATAAAAGATAGCCTATGTCCTTTCTCGGGTATCAAAATATCTCCATAACAAATCTCATGCAAATTGGTTCAGTAGTTTAGCCGTGATTGAGTAACAGACAGACAGACAGACAGAGTTACTTTCGCATTTATAATGTTAGTATGTATTGTTAACTCTGGATGGAACTGCATTTTATACTTAGTAGAGAAACACAATTCACTAGTTCCATTTTATTCAGATTCTTATTACAATAAACTGCCCATGTTGTTTGTGAATTGTGTTTCTTTACTATACTGTATATAATATGCATTTTCTAGTGTTTTATTTTACGCGAGCATTATACATTTAGAAATTAAAGACTTTTTAACGGTCACGGGGAGACTCGTGACCCGTGACCGCGCTAGCTGTAAAGTGTTCGAAATGTCGGGAAAATAATATAATGAACAAATCGCGTTTAAAATCCGTTAAAAAGTCTTTAATTTCTAGTTATAATTTTATGTGATTTTAGGTATAAATATTGCAATATGCGAATTATTCCTCAAATTTAAATTACTGTAAAATCTATTCATCTCTGCATTTATGTTGGCTATGCTCATACAAACAAAAACAAAAAAGTGTCAAGGGCTTGTCAATCTTTTCAAAAGCGAGACTGAAATCTCTGCTATTTTATCGAAAGAAGGTAAATTATAATATAATTGATTGAAACAGCTTATAAATAGACATGGATCCAATGCCTCGAAGTGTGAAGTCAGTCAAAAGTCGTCTGGATACAATAAAACAGAGCGAAGAAGTAATAAAGCATAATGTATCAAAGGTCCATTCACATTTTCTGGTGCCATCTGATAAATTGGACAAAGTGACGCGACGAGTTATAGCTCCATACGCTCAGATTGAAAGAAAAGATGTTATAGAGGAAGCCAAACAGGGAACTTATTTGGATATAAATAGGTTTACCGTTTTCTTAGAGGATACGGTCGATTTGGACTCGCTGTTGTATGAAACGGCGAACGTTTTGAAGGCTATTACGAATAGTTCCGGTTAGTCTGTTTTTTTAATTCAATGTAAATTACGTTCGTAAATCCTGCGTAAAGTTAAGAGGCAAATGTTAATAAGAACGAAATTTATCATAAATAGCTTCCTAAGATGTTATACACGCTCCAGAATTGCCAGTACGAGTCAGGTAATTGCCTGATGTTTATGTGTTTTATATGTGAGAATGGAAGAGCGCGGGTTATAAACGGCCGTTATCGTTTTAAAACATCATTGATAGCCTCCCTTTCCATTGCGATCGTTTCTTTTTCAAATGCTTTTCTTTTATGGTGTGTAATTTCACACGGAAAACTATAATAGCATGATATTTCATTTCTAGGTGTGTTTGTGTACATCGTTGACACACTTAAAAATGAAATAGTTCTCATGACTCAAAACACGAAGAATCCAGAACGACATGAAGTCAATATACCAATTGGTTAGTTCTATAACTTAGCGTAAATGTTTTTACATATTATTGCGGGTGTATAGAAATTTTGTTGAACACTTTTATTTTGTTTATTTCAAGTGCTACTTAAATCGAGTTTCTATTGCCATAAACATACCAAAATACTTTACCTGTCGGCTGTCACCTTATTCCGTATACCTACCGTCTTTTTTCCAAATTTCAAACCAACCACACGAGCTTTAATATAGCTATATTTCATATCCAGTAAATACCCTAAAATTTGAACTACATGTTTCTATTATGACGAATATGACGTATCCTTAACAGAGGAGGGTAAAATAGCATCAGCCCACGTGGCCTATACCAAGGAATATCTAGTAATTGACGATGTGCAACGCGACAGGCGCTTCGCTGAAGGCCTCAAGTGGATAGACGCGAAGGTTGCTCTGTGCATGCCTGTGATTAAACCAGATGGTGACTGCTATGCGGTACTGGAGTTGTATAGGACTACCAGTGAGCCGTATGATCATGTAAGGACTTTTAGCTTTATAGAACTTTCATAATATAATAAGGAATTCATC
Organism: Colias croceus; assembly: GCF_905220415.1. Taxonomy (NCBI): domain Eukaryota; kingdom Metazoa; phylum Arthropoda; class Insecta; order Lepidoptera; family Pieridae; genus Colias; species Colias croceus. Next base: position 9,771,450 of record NC_059549.1, read on the forward strand.
TACAGATTCTTCTTAAGTAGTGTTGAATAGATCATCTATATATCCGCCTGTCCCTATTTGGATCGTATAGCATACTAGCTTACCGCCCGCGGCTTCGCCCGCTTTGTCTAAAACCTAATAAATTATATACTAACCTTCCTCTTGAATCACTCTATCTATTAAAAAAAACCGCATCAAAATCCGTTGCGTAGTTTTAAAGATTTAAGCATACAAAGGGACATAGGGAAATAAGTACAGAGAAAGTGACTTTCTTTTAGACTATGTAGTGAAGAGCAGACGAAGTTGTCTGTGTAAGTTAGGAAATAAACAGTCAATCTGTCCGCCAGAACGTAATTTACACAGTGGTGAGTGTGGCCTGTTGGGCCGGTGCAGCAGTCCACCAGGCGCAGGTTCGGATCACGCTGCAACGGACTGCGCACCTCAATAACGAACTTCGCGCTTTGCTTCAGAACTATTTCTGCGATCTGGCGTCTATTGATACTATGCTTACGGATATGCTTGTAAGAAATGTTGTTCTTGTATGATTTTAAATTATTACTTGTTTTTTTCTGGCACTTTTGCCAGCAGGAACTTATATATTATGTTCTTAGATATTTTTTTTACCTAGTTTTAGTAGATAGTTTTGCAAGTGGTATTTGCATTTTTAGTCATAGAAGGTCTAAAATTTATAGGAAAAATAAAAACTGCAGCTCTTACCCAGTAATGTCTTCTGAGAAAGAGCTGCAGTTTTTATTTTTCCTCAGTTCTGTACAGATATTATCTTGACGTGTCAAAAGCCTCGTTCATTTTACAGGCTGTAATAAAATCATTCATCGGTGCAATGAGGAGCAGTTTCTACATAATCGACAGGGATCATATCGGTGAACACCTACAAGCTGACATGTGGGATGATGGCTGGAGTTCGGAGAAATCCACAATGCCGAGAAAGAAAGTAAAAGTGAAGTAAGCCAATATCTTCCTAACATTATAAACGCGAAAGTCGGTAAGAATGAATGGATGTTGTCTATCACGCGAAAACAACTGAACGGATTTTGATGATGCTTAATATGCAACTTGTAGAGACCGAACTGCATAAATATGCCTCTCTTTGAAGTGAAACTTCAGGCGCGTTGAGAGTGAAATTTCAAGGTCGCGTCATGGCAATATCATCACGTCGTGGTATAAGGCGACAGTGTTTGTCATCTTTGAATCTTACCAAAGAAGTTTCACTACTGACACGTGTGCTCGGCACACACACTTTTTACTATGATATATTTTTATTCTATCTACCTCTTTTTTACCTCTCTTTTGTGAACCTATAGTTTAAAAATACAGTGCTACCATATAGAGACAACAAATCATTCAAAAAGCATACCATTCCAGTCTGACACAAGAACAAACACCAGCCGGTCTAGTAGCACGTACAGGCCAATCTCTAAATATCCGCGACGCGTATCACGACCCGAGATTCCATAAAGAGATCGATCCCACCACGGGCACTGTGGTTAGATCCTGTCTTGTGTCCCCTATCATGGATAAGGACAAGGTTATTGGTGAGGTTTTTGATGATTTTAGGTAGTACATACTAGCTTTTTGTCCGCAGCTTCGCCCGCGTAGTCAAAGGAAACCCGCATACTTCTCGTGCCGTTGAATTTTCGGGATCTATATCCAATGAGTTTGTTCAAGTTACCTAGGTTCCAAATTTCATGAATATCGTGTATCGTGAAATCGTGTATCTCTAATTCGTGTAACTAATTCGTTGAGAACCAATCAAATTTCAAGTAAAATTAATTGTTCTGTGTTAAATGACATATTAAGTCCCTTTGTCTCCAGGCGTCGTCCAACTGACGAACAAAACAAACGCCCACCCGTTCAACAGTGATGATGAGCAGATATTCAACGTGTTTGTGAACTATTGCTCGCTCATTGTGCACTTTTATAATATGCAAATACGGAAAATTTATCATGTATGTATGTGCATTTTTTGTTGCGTATTTTATCGATTGCTTTCCGAAAAAGTATGGAAGTTAATTGCCTTCTTTAAAACAGACCCATATGATTTACTATAGTCCTTTCCACCTAAGATGATTTCTGTGACACATCGATTTTTGACACGTGTAGAGATGTCTTTACTGAAATCGTATCAATTGTTTCCGATAATCGATAATATTTTATATGGAAATGAAATCGATTTGAATAAAGTACCAAAATTAGTTTTTTCGGCATTTCGCCAACAATTAACTAAGGAAACTTAGCAAACAACAGCAAAAAAAAAAGTCAACAATAACAATTAGTAACAATAACAGAATACCACGTAAAATATCAATATAAAAATGCAACTTGTATACAAAGCTGACGCACTCGTACAGACGATTGACTCGATTGACAAACGATCACAAGATGGGCGCCGATTATATGTTTTCCAACTCTATGATTTTTTAACGATCCATTTCATGTACACGAATTGTGTAGGTATTATATTTTTGTGTTATTTTATTTTATTTTTCATTATATTAAACTAAACAATACTGTTTTTGATTTATAAGCTTAAGATGTTTCATTTTTATATTTTTGGTATTAATGCCGCCATAAAATAAAAATACTATGCACTAAAATTATTTTGGCATTTTAAACATAAAATACGTAATTCGGAACACGACGAAGTGTCACAGGAATCATCCTACGTGAAAAGGACTATAGGATGAAAGCTATCTTATGTGTTAATCCAAGTTATCTTCTATATGTGTGCAAAATTTCATTGTAATCGGTTCAGTATCGGTTTCAAACACACACACACACACACACACACACACACACATATCCTCACAAACTATCGCATTTATAATATTATAGTATAGTAAGATTCCTTTTTAGGAAAATTTGAACGAAGTCTACTCAAACTTAATGAGCTTGCACCTTTTACCGTGTAGACATGACTTAGAAGAACTGATGGAAACCAATGGAGTTGTCCTTCCTCCTAATAATTTCAGAAGGTATATTTGACATTGCTTTTTTGATAATTATTATCTCTTGTAGTGATCAAAATGTCTTATTTAAATATGTGTTCTGCGCAATGGCATTATACTTGTTTTTACAATGTCGTCTGATAACATCACACTTTTACGCGTGTCATATTTCATTTTTGCATAGTATATCATTACATTACAGTAGCTAAACTTACGAAAGTACTTCCTGGGCATCAAGAATATATGTGATCCTTACAAGTTACATCCTATATCTATCAAACTCAAAATCCTTTCTTAAACTCTAAAATTTTCATAAATTTTTAAAGAATAGAAAAAACTGTATAACGAGGGAATCGAACCCAAAAAAAAAATCCCACCAACGTCCCAAATTCCCAAATTCGTCATTAAAGAATTGGTGATAACTTAAAATTTCGCGGGTGTAGACTGTACGTTGACATATCTGCCAGTTTTTCGTACACATTCAATTTTAAAAACTTCGCAGCTTCGACTACCACATCAGCGATGGCTCCAAAGAGGACATGGCGGGTCTGGTCTGCTACATGTTTGTGGAAACGTTCGCAGATAGAAACTTCGAGAGACACCAACTCGCTGACTTCGCACTTACCGTACTGCAGTGCTATCGACACAATCCGTACCATAATGCAGAACACGCGTTTCTGTTTACGCATACTATGTACTTGATACTCGTTAATAATACGGGTTATTTTGATTTTGTTGAGGTGAGTTTTTGTAAAAAAAAAATAAGTAAGAAAATCATTTATTCTTGTGCCACACTACCTTACAAACGCACCAAACCAACATATTAACGCAATACCACACCCTGGACACTCCATACAAGATTATCATTTTGACAGTCACACTGTAGAGACTGCAAAGTATGTGTTAACGCTTTATGTTTGGCACATCTGTGACTAGCGTAAAAAAATTCGCGTTTTTCTGATGAAATACATCCGTAAACAGCTCAATATCTAACCATTTTCTACGAAAAACGATAATCACAAATCCAAAATAATAAAATTACTTTAAGTCAATTTGATTAGTGTTTAATTTTGGCGGGAGGCGGAGAGTGTCCGTTCTGTAGCGTTTAGCTACTATTATGTAATCTGTGGCAATACACTAATTTAAAAACGCACCACACTAACTTACAAATGAAGCGCACTAACTTACAATCGCGCTACATTAACTTACAAATACACTAAACTAACACATTTACGCAATACAGTAAACAAACACATCACACTAACTTACGTATAGTTTAGAACACACGTTGCGTATTATTATTATAGGCCTAGCCGTATTTGGGTCCAATTGATATTTATAAGATGTCATTGTCAGAGTTACTCAAAATGGAGAAATAAACCATCCACGCGCAGACCGACATCCGCGCGGACGGAGTCGCGGGCTGAAGCTAGTTAGTTCATATAGCAGTGATTCATTAAAGTGAACTATTCTGTAACATATTCCTGGCCATTGAAATATAATATTGTAAGTTTAAGTATAAAATATAGATTAAAATGTAGTGTAAATTGTATAAGAAAGATGTATTTATAAAAAAGGAACATCTGCCAACAAACAAAAAAAGTGTTTTTTTTTCTGGAATGAAAAATAAATAAAAAATAAATACGTGACATCGTTTGACTCAGACGGCAGCTCTGATGCTGGCCGGGCTATGCCACGACCTGGACCACCCCGGGCTGAACAACAACTACCTGCAACTATCCCGGCATCCACTCGCACGCATGTACAGAACTTCCACGTTAGAGCATCACCATTTCTTTCTAGCTAAGAAGATTATTGAGGTGAGAGGGCTTTGGTTTTAATTGTTTGTAGGAATGTGAGATGATCAATGTCATCAAATTTCTGTGCGAAATCTAAGTTGTAGATGAAATATACTCTAAAATATAAAAAATTAAAAACTAGCTGTGCCGCGCGGTTTCACCCGCGTGGCTCCGCTCCTGTTGGTCTTAGCGTGATAATAAATAGCCTATATTACTCGTGGATAATGTAGCTTTCGAATGGTGAAAGAATTTTTAAAATCGGTCCAGTAGTTTACAATCAAACAAACAAACAAACAAAGTTTTCCTCTTTATAATATTAGTGTAGATAAAAATTACATAATTATCAGAAGCCAAGATCGCATTTGGATCGCAGAGTTAGTTAATGTCAATGCTTTTTCATTTTAAAAAGTAAATATAAAGCGCTCAGGAATCTTATCTCTCTGCTCTGACGCTCATTTTCGTTGTTAATTTCCCTTTGAGAACGAAAATGTATTAAACAATTTTTTGCAAATTCTTTACTTGATCACTAGAAATATATATTTTATTGTTTTATAATTCATTTTAATTCGTATAGTTACCAACAGGATAAAAATCTACTGGCGAAGCTCTCGATTACGGACAGGACGCGGATTATGACTGAATTAAAATATAACATTTTATGCACCGATTTGGCCATTTACTTCCAAGTAGGTTTACCATCTTTATATTATTTCCGATAATCTTATGTTTTTCCTTCAAAAAATTTGAGTAACTAACTTAAGAATACCATTTAAGAATTTATGTAATAAATAGCTTCAGCCCACGGCTTCTATAAAAGGTAGCCTATGTACTTTCTCAGGGTCTAAAGATTGTCTGTGCCTAATTTCATGAATTTTTGTTTTGTTTTTTTGTTAACACAAAATGTAGGAATCTTTATAAAAATTTTAACGATTTCACACATTATTTTTTATGTCTGTAAAAAATAAATATTACAAGAAAAGTTTTGTTTCAAACGAATTTGCAGTTACGCGCGCAACTAACGCCCTTATTAGCTGAGAGAGCTTTCGACTGGACCAATAACTCTCATAGACGAATGCTAAAGGTAATTAATTAATTAAATTATCTATCTCAATATATTCATGTAAATTCGGTAAATAGAGGAAGTATTTATTAAGATTGCTATTGTCATTTAAGAAGTTTAATCATACAAAAAAAAAAATGTTGTGTGGTTTTATGAAACCACGGTAAAAGTGAAACTTTTTTTCACACTAAGTATAGACATTTAACTAAAAATTATCGTATTTGTACGATAATTATCGTACGTATCGTACGTCTCATCGTCGTCACGCGACATGCGCTACACAGACCAAAAAGTTTGAGACGATGTAATAAAAGTTTCACTTTAAAATATAATATAATCTTTCTTATTAATTAATTAATATATATAAATCTCGTGTCACAATGTTTGTCCTCAATGGACTCCTAAACCACTTAACCGATTATAATAAAATTCGCACACCATGTGCAGTTCGATCCAACTTGAGAGATAGGATAGGTTTTATCCCGGAAATCCCTCGGGAACGGGAACTATGTGGGTTTTTTCTTTGATAACCCGGCGAAGCCGCGGGTGGAAAGCTAGTAAATAATAATAATGTACTATAATTTAAAACTTATTGTTTCTTTAATATTCAGGGTATATTAATGACAACAAGCGATCTGTCTGGATCGTGCAAACCGTTTGGTGTAGCGAAGGCGATCGCTGAGGCGGTGTATGCGGAGTTTTATGCTCAGGTACAGTTTATGATTCGAAAAAAATATGAAATATTCGGTATTATAGTAGAGCCATTTTAATAGGCAACATTTGACAGTTCAACTAAATTCAACAACGTAACCTAGTAACGACGACATAGAATAACATGATATTCCGTTTTGTTAGAACTGCACATTTGCTTAACTTTTTTAAATTACGATTACATATTTATAATAATAATGACCAATACAAGTAATTTTAAGATTTCATTTTACTGTTATACCATTCTACACATAATAAACAATTTCTTAATTGAAGAACTGACGTCGCTACAATTTTGTGTCAATAAACCTTTTTTATTTTTAAATACCAGAGATGTTACTCTAAAAATCGAAATCTGACATCTAGAATCGAATGCATTGATTACTTGTGAATAAAAATCATCATAAATTAATAAATTCGATTGACAAATGTTTTAAATCCGTATCGATTAATTCACTTTAATCGATGTTTTTATACAAGTTACATCTCTTCGAAGATAAAATTGATAGACGTCAAATGTTGCCTATTAAATTGGCTCGACTATAGGTATATATTAAAAATAAATGTTAAAAATAATTATGTAATGACGATTCGAAAGTGCTACTAAATAGTAGTCTAATTGAATAAATGAATGTTTGAGTTTGAGTTTATTCTTAAGAAGCTACAATTTACTACATATAGATTTTATTTCCTTACTCTTATATAAATAACTAGCGGTCCGCCCCGGCTTCGCCCGTGCTTCATGTTTTGCAATAAAAAGTAGCCTATGTTCTTTCTCAGGGTCTAAAGATTGTCTGTGCCAAATTTCATCAAAATCGTTCCAGTAGTGTATGAGCCTATTCATTACAATGAAACAAACAAACAAAGTTTTCCTCTTTATAATATTAGTGTAGATTTATTATCTATGGAAATAGGATATTATAGAATCTATACATATAATAAATCTGTAGAAGGGTCAATTCTGTACATTGAAAATATTGAAAAAATAAATAGCAGGGGGTGTTACTGGATCGATACCAAACCCAAATATGTGATTAAAAAAATTTTTGTCTGTCTGTCTGTCTGTCTGTCTGTATGTTCAGGCATCACGTGAAAACTAACGGTTCGATTTCATGAAACTTGGTATAATTATTCCTTATTATCCTGGGCATAAAATAGGATACTTTTTATCCCGGAAAAATATGTAGAAAAAAAATAAATCTTAATTTTTCTTAATTTAGTGCTAGTAGGAAATATATGAATTGGTTGCATAAAAAACATGTTTTGCTTAAATCTTTATTCGCAATCCATAAATATAACAAAAAATATACATAGATTTTCTCTCCAGGGTGACAAAGAGCGGTGTATGGGCTACAACCCCCTCAGCATGATGGACCGGCGTCGCAGCGCCAACCAGCCCGCGGAACAGATCCAGTTCCTCTCCGTGGTGGTCATACCCTGCCTCATGATGCTGCACAACGTCTTCCCCAACACCAGCGTGCTGTTGGACAACTGCAGGTCAATGTCACAAGCTAAGCTAAGCTATCGCTCGTGTTATGGAAACCAGATGGCTGATATACATCCATATATCATTTTAAATAAAAAAAAACGACGTGTGGCACTCGGAGACTGCTATGCCTTCAAGCCACACCTCCGCCCGTCGGAGTGGGGAGCGTGAGGTTTTTTCGTTACGGAATTTCTCGATTCGGTCCCCGCGCTCAAGGCCCGCAATAGAAGCTATGCAATAGCGTAATACTTATATAGATAACTAGCTTTCCACCCGCGGCATCTCCCGCGCAGTCAAAGAAAAATCCGCATAGTTCCCGTTCCCGTTCAAGAATAAAACCTATCCTATGTCCCAGGGTAAAAAGTAGCCTAGTCCTTTCTCGGGTATCAAAATATCTCTACACCAAATTTCATAAAAATTAGTTCAGTAGTTAAGGCGTGATTGAGTAACAGACAGAGTTACTTTCGCATTTATAATATTAGTATGGATTAACACCCAGACACAGAGCAAACATCTATGTTCATCACACAAATATATGCCCCGGGTGGAAATCGAACCCACGACCTCTGGCTTGGAAGGCAGGCCGCAGGGCTACTACCAACCAAGCCAATCGGTCAGTCGAATGACATGAAAGCTGGAAATAATAGAATATTGAGTTTAAAAAATTGTCTGGTTTTTTGTGTGTTTTTTAAATTGTACTAGGTGATTGTTGGAAGCAAAAAGCTGCCATATCTGTTTTCATATATTTTAATAAAATATTTTTGATTGTGACTTCTGTCCCTATTTTCCAGCTTTCAGCAAAACCCTAAATAAGTATACTATTGTAATTTTAATTCGATCGATAATAACATTTTAATCTGTCATCAAAACGCGCGCCATATTTAATGACTAGCTTTCCGCCCGCGGCTTCGCCCGCGTTTTCAAAGAAAAACCCGCATAGTTCCCGTTCCCGTGGGATTTCAGGGATAAAACCTAGCCTATGTTACTCGTGGATAATGTAGCTTTCGAATGGTGAAAGAATTTTTCAAATCTGCCAAGTAGTTTCGGAGCCTATTCAATTCATACAAACAAACAAACAAACAAAAAATCAAACCTTTCCTCTTTATAATATTTGTATAGATAAGAGACTAAACGAAATAAAAAATAAGTTTTAGAATGTATGTAAGCACTGCTTTAAACTTTTACCAATTAAATTCAATGTATAAAGTATTAATACAATAATATATTTTACAGAAAAACTCAAGAGGCGTGGCATGAAGAAATTGAAATTCGCGGACAAAAACTTTGGCGCCAAGAAGATTCAGTTCCTAAACCCGGTCGAGGACATTTCCAGATCAAGACTGAGAGTAGCAATAATTAGTTGCTCTTTTTTAATATTTGTGATTTTATAAATAAATAAAACTATTGAGAAACGTTTGTTTTATTTCTCATTTAAAAAGAAGTCTTATTCAGAAAGAAGCCTTCAGTCAGTTTCTTCTTCTACCTTATTACCAAACATTGTAATTGGTTCAGTAGTTTTTACATGATAGGATAACAAACATCCATCCATCCATAATTATAAACTTTCGCGTTTATAATATAAGCAGATTAAAGCTACTAACTAATTTACAGAAACGCGAAAGGCTGGGCTCAAAAAAAAACATAATATCAACTACATAGTTATTGCTTGATAAACTCGAACTTTGCTTCTAGCCTCCGCGAGCGAATTTATAAACCGATACTTACTACATATTTATTTGAGTCACGAATCAGACTCTAATAGATGAACTTTTGTTTATGCATATATTACCTACTCGACAAAACCTATCTCAGTAAAAATAGTGAATCAAATGGATTATTTTTGTCGATATATTTTCAAACATAACATATGGGTAAAAACTTAGTTAAGTAAGAGGTACCATGTAATGTTTAAAATATCTCGATTTGGCCATTTGAGTCATTTTTTTTACTCAGATAGATTAGGATTAGTCGAGTAGGTAATATGCTTAAACGAAAGCTCATCGCGTCCGACTCGTGACTAAAATAGTATACAGGGTGTCCCACTATTGGTATACTAAGCGCAAAGGGCCTTGGAGTCTTGCATACACTGATCACGTAAAAAATACTTAAAGAACAAAATTACATCAAAAATTTTTTGCTAAATTTTTCCTGAAAATCCATGTTTTCTTCTCTAGCTTCGCGCAGCCGGCATATACCGCTTCGCTAATGTGAGCATTTTGTCTATGAAAACATAATCTTAAACGATAGCTCACGTACTGGTAGCAAAGCTGGACGGGTTGCTTGTTATGGGTGTATACATAGAGTTTTAAGAATTCATCTTTTTGAAAAAAAACTTCGTCTGGAATTTTATAAGTATTTTTTACGTACTCAGCGTATGCAAAACTATAACCTCCTTTGAGCTTAGTATACCAACAGTTGAACAGTGGGACACCCTGTATAAACATTGGAAATTCGCCCCCGGGGAAGGAGCCGTGAGTTACACGTTAAAAATATGGGGCCGCGGGTATTGGTTGGAATTCATCCGCACTGTCTGTACCTTTCTACTTTCTAGAATATTGCTTTTTTTTGGTGAAAATTTTGCATTCTCACAAACGACGGTTACCTCAGCGCGTTCAGAATGCTTGTGCGCGTTTCTGTTGGGACGTTCCCCCACGGTCCCATATTACTCCGTACCTGTTAAAGGCTGGATGCTTAAAAATGGAAAGTCGTAGGCGGTTACACCTCGCGTCTCTACTTTTTGGAGTTGTAATGACAAAGGCGCCAAAATATCTCTATGACAAGCTAGCATGGATGGGAGAGGGCAGCGTTTATACTACCCGTTCCTCATTTTGCAAATTAGCTATGCCAAGGAATGTCACAGCTGCTTTCAGGGGAAGTTTTAAATACTCCGCAACTAAGTGTTGGAACAATCTTCCACCACCAATATTAAACTCCAGCTCATTGAACTCTTTCAAACAAAAATATAAAAAATATCTATTGCAGGAGTTTAATTTCCAACCTTAGTTGTGTGATGGGTTTAACTTTCATTAGGTTCCAAAATATTTTATATTGTGTAGGTATATTATCTATCTGTCTATCACTATATTATGTATTTGTTATTATGACTTAAATTTAAACATTTATCTATTTATATGTCATGTTAAATTTATCTTAACTGTGTATTTTCTCCTTTTGCCCTATTTAATTCATATTATTTTATAATATTATATTTATGAACGTACTGCCGCTCTAATCGCCAAAAGACGGGCCACTGAAAATCAGTGTTGCAACTACGTTGCAATTTATGCTGAGTGGCTACCGTTTTTGGCTCCACTTCTTATATTAGCTTCATATTGTATTTTAATTTTATGTACTGTGTTTGAATTATATTGTCATTGTACTGTATTCTAATTGTATTGTGTGTTAATTGTGTTACTTCAACTGTGTGGAGTCAAATAAATTATCTTTATCTTTATCTTTTACCTCTCTACCTACTTGGTAGGTAGGTATTTATGGTTGAGCTAGTTTTAGCCTCTCTGTAGACTTAAATTTTTCAAAATATTTCAACTGTGTTTTCATGACAAAACTATTCATTCTGGGCTCAAACTATACAGTTTTAAATAAAAGGAGAGCCATATCTGCGTTTTTATTAATATAGGTTCAGTGGTCTTTCTTATGATGGAAGTAGTTTTTAAATCGGTAGTTTTTTTACACGCTTTTATTAGCTTCACCTCTAAGGCTTCACCTGTATGATTGTAACATTACATTAACCTACATCATTGTAACAGACGGATTTAATTCGAACTTTTACACTCACCAAGGATCGGTGACAAGACAATAATATCATGAGTTTCGTTTTTCTTTCTCTCTCTCTCTAACTCTTTCTTTATAAGTTACATCAATTTATTTTTTGCAAATAAAAATAGCACCGGTACAGGTACAGGGATTAAAATAAAAGCACAAATCGACACCATAGCAAATTTATTTAATTATCCTAACCTAACATGATTTACAAAACCAAATTAATGTCGACTGGTGTAAATATACTTTACATTTAAGTGTTGCTATAAATACAGATAAATCAGGCTTTATTTAAACGGGCCTTAGGGCTATAACTGTATATTTTTATAATCTGTAATGTTTAACTGTATGTCATTTAAGCAAAATGAGGCGTTAACTAAAAACTAACTCATACAATCTCCGTCTATTCTTAGCGCATTTTTCACTGAATATTTATAATATTTTATCTTTGTATTTTTTTTTTTATTTTTGTAACAAAATTTTATAGCTTGTATAACCAAATGCATTCATGATACCGATAGGGTAAAAAATCGAGTAAAATATACAAAAAACAAAATAAAACGCCAAAAATAGACGATCACAATAAATATACGAGAACATGATGACTGGTACATAAAAACAATGAGATTTATAAACTTAATATTTAGTTCGAACGATTACAAACAACTACATTATATTCGGACCCCACGTGAAAATAATTCAATCTTTGCTATATCTGAGCCTCATTTTTACAAATTTTCTGCCTTTATAATATCAAAAATAATGAAAATATTTTTTTTTTCTTCAAACTATAGGCAGAAATATAGTGTTATTCGCATGTACAAATAATGTACATGCGAAACATAATTTGATTTTACATAAATTAAATACAATGTATATAAAAAACAAAAATATTTAATAATTCGAATCAGATCCTCGTTTTATTGCAGTAGGTACATACATAATTAATTTAAATTGAATACAAATTTATTAAAATAAATCAAGGGTGCACGTACATTTGTACATGAAATCTCACCGCGCTAACTTCACAGCGTAAAGCGCGCGAAATTTTTTTCATAAAATAAAAAAAAACGCAGGGCCGATTTATAACCACATTTCTAATAACTTAACGCCAAACGCTCCAATCAATAAACAATATTAACAATACCAATAATATTGCTTAACGACAACTAGGTATCTTAAATATAATTTTATTATTTTTGTTCTAAAATACATTTTTTTTTTCCGACAGACCTTACACATCGGTGACATAGACAATTATTAAGAAGTGAAATATTTGCATAAACAACATGTTACAATTATGGATCTGTGGAAATAATCTGGAAAAATAAAAACTAAAGGACTATTTGCAGATTGACCAGCAATCTAATAATAATTCATTTTAAATACAATAACTGGAATTATAATACAACAGCTGGGATAAACAATACAATGAATTCTACTAATTTACGTGTTAGTGTATTCAGTGGAGTTAAAATATTCCACAACCACAAATCTAATAAAATTCTAATTCATATGATAAAATGATGAAATCTACAAAAAAAAAACAGAATAAAGGTTGTTAAAATAACGATACTATTGATTTCAATTCATTAGACTCTGTATTGAAGTCTCACATAATATTTATATATGCAAAATTTCACTTCTTCTTGTGGAATGAAATAAGTGTTCAATATTGCCTAAATCTCGCTATCAAATGATATAAGTGAAGGTCCAAGTTTTATCACTGTACGGGACGGCTACTTGTAAAGCAATTCTCCCTTTTATTTTTAAAACGGTTTCCAATAGTTATTTATAATTAGATAAGCATCATTAATTAAATAGCAACACTAAATAAATCATGTATACAGACTGGCCAAAAAATATTATAAAACATTTTTCTTTTTCAAACTAAATATTTAGGTTGGCAACATTTGCCTAATTTTGTAGCAACAGAATCTTTTTCTATACATTTTGCCAAGCCGTACAAAAATACTGTTTTACAGAAAAGCTTGATAACAAACTGATAGCACACGATATGATTAAATTAAAATCACGAATTATTTTAAAAAATAAATAAATATATAATGTATGGGAGAATTGCTTTACAGTATGAAGATGTTGAAGGGTTATGTGTTCCGGATCTTGCCGGGGACGTAGTTCTTATCGATATTGGGATCTTGCAGGAACATGTGAAGGCATCTCTCGTTCTGGGCCAGCGGGTGACCCGCTATTTTATTTATAAAAACTTCTAGACCTGAAAATAAAGAAATAATTATTAAAATACATAGGTATGTATGTTTCTGTAATTGCTTTATTATGAAATTAGTGGGTCATGATACGTAGACACAATTATTCAATTCCAATCTGTTAGTCATTCTTATATGCTTTAGAAACGCTTCCGACTCGTTTTATTATATTACAATTCTCATCACTATTTGATAAGGAACTTTTGTCAAATAATAGCTTCTAATGTTGATAGATATTTGATTGAAATAAGTTTGGAACTACAATTTTTTAAAAGCATTTATCCTCAAAGCTGTTTAGTGTTGAGGTAATAAGGATAGGTATTAGGTATCCAAAGTACTACAGCTTATTGTGTAAAGATAAGAGCTAAATCACAATCTAACTATAAACCATCATAGCATACACCTATTTATTAATAATTCATAAATGCAAATTCAGAGATAATCGCTAAAAACGAATAACAAACAGGCCAACGACTGGCGTTTGATACTAAATATTATTGTTTATATTCCAAGACGCAACAAAGATAACTCAAGGTGAACACTAACGTCGGCAACTGATTAAGTTAGCGCATTGTTAAGGATTCACTAATTATTTTTAACACTACTTATAATGCGCTTGTCTTATGATTGTGTTATATAAACTTTATCTAAGATTTTACTTGGGATTTAGAAAGTTCATTTTACTATATTTAAATTTTTAACCATCACCGTTAATATATTACATATAATGTTTTTCAGCCAGCATTGCCCATATATTGATGAGTATATGAGTGATAAGTTTCATAATTTAGTTTTGGTGCAATTTTTGCTATTATCATACAAGAGTCCAGATATACAGATAAACTTGAGTTATGCAGGTTTTGCGCCTTTAAATGTTCATATAGCAATAATCACTACATAGTATACAACAAAGTCGCTTTCTCTGTCCCTATGTCCCTTTGTATGCTTAAATCTTTGAAACAACGCAACGGAGTTTGATGTGGTTTTTTTTAATAGATAGAGTGATTCAAGAGGAAGGTTTTAGTAGATAATTTATTAGGTTTTAGACAAAGCGGGCGAAGCCGCGGGCGGTAAGCAAGTATTATACATATAAGGTAAAAACAAATATAATATAGTACTAGGTATAAAAATATTGCAGAACTAAATAATACTAGCTTTCCGCCCGCGGCTTCGCCCGCGTTTTGAAAGAAAAACCCGCATAGTTCCCGTTCCCATGGGATTTCCAGGATGAAACCTATCCTATGTGTTAATCCAAGTTACCCTCTATATGTGTGCTAAATTTCATTAGTATTTGCGTGAAAGAGTAACAGACACACACATCCTCACAAACTTTCGCATTAATATTTTATAATATTAGTAGGAAATAGAATTAATAATAATAAGCAATAATTCACAGAAATACAGAATATTTCACACTTAACTAATAAATTAATGTCTTATTAAAGTTAGCTCCAACTATTTGACATTTCAAGGTTGCAGGTAATTTATATATAATATGGGAACTATATTTTCTATCACCAAAATTTATATTTGTCATCACAAACCCTATTATTTAAGAAGCACAAAACTAATTAAATTGGTGATAGTTTAAATGATACCCATATAATATTAATGCTTAAAAATTATAATTGTGGTAATTAACGTTATATGATACAAAGCTAGGTAGGTAGGGTAGCTATAGCCTGATAGTGTAGTTCATTATTAAGGTATATCATGTATGTACATGTATTTACATGTAAAATTATATTAAGCATATTCTAAAAGTATATGAATCATGATCTTTGTCCTAATTTTATATGTATTTTTATTGCAAAAAACAAGTGATAACTGCGTTAAAAACAACCGACTTCAAACTTGCACTTGCAAAATTTACAAATACCTACAGACAAAAATGCTCATAAAATAAAAACTACTGGGCCTATCCGAATAAAATTTTTATGGGACCAATTCGACACCATCCCGCATCGAACAAAAAAAGAATCACGTAAATCGGTTCAGAAACCTCGGAGTAATCGGTGTACATACATAAAAAAAAAAAAAAAATACCGGCCGAATTGATAACCTCCTCCTTTTTTTTGAAGTCGGTTAAAAATTCTACTTTTTTTTTTGCTGTGTGCAACAAAATCTGTTGAGCTGTTTAATACAGTCCACTTTAACTAAACCTGTATATTGATAATATTATTTATTTTAAATATTTCTACCATTTTATTCTTCAGAAGTAGTTCAGCGACAATTATTATTAGAGATTACTAACACTTAACTAAGAACAAGGTAAATACAGTTAATATATTCTGCATAACAATCATATTATGATCCAAAGTATGTAGTTAATAGATTCTTCTATATTATATACATCATAATCATATAATAATAGTGTATTAATTCATGAATTTTAAATGAAATATTATGGTTCAATATTTATGTGTATCTTGCAATATTCTTCCATGTATTGTACTAATAAAAAGAAGGAATTTCTGATAAAAAAATGTTAATAGAGTATTTATGCATTTTTATTGTTCAATTTTCTCTTTTCTTTCTGTATTTTATGGAAATGTGTAATTATTAAATTTTGTAAATTCTTACCTTTCCTACGATCCTCTATAAATTCCTCCTCAAAGATACCATCATCACTTCGGAAAGGGAGTTGTCTTTTTAATGCTTTACCAGGTAAAGGTGGAACTACAATCTGTAAGAATACATAAAAATGATTACAAAATTTTAAAATTCTATGAAAAACATTTTCAGGATAACACAAAATTTAGAACTTGACTTTTCCCTAAATTTAACAGGTAATTTCATCATCTTTTCGATTTTTTTAACTAAAAATTAGTCATTCCTATTGAGTTTCATGAGAGAAATTAAAACGATACGGAAAATATCAAAGGAAATTAAGTACCATGAATCAATGACTAATGACTCACTGATAAGAATGAAACACCCACCTTACTATCCCTTTCGAGTTCGTTCCTTAGCCATTCGAAATCACTGTACCGCCGTCTCACGCTCGACTCTTTCACTTTGAACACAGGAAGATTGGTCTGCAACAGGAAATTGATTAAACTACAGCACATCGACCCTACGAACGCACAGTTGATCGCCAGAACGCCCACTTATTGTTGCACTCAATAGCGACGCACTACAAACTCGATCTAATTGAATTATCACTAAATCAACTTCTAGAAGAATACCAGCCACTTACCCTCATGCGAACCTCGTAATCTGTGTACCGTTTTTTCCCAACTCCCATCGTAGTAGGGTTCACCACGTCAATTTCTAAGAAATTCGCCGGTGCAGCGTACGCATCGTCTAATGTCTGTTTTTTAACATTTAATCGCCTTGTTGCGTCGGCCGTCGTATCCTCAGCCATCATTACGTTTTATTTATCTAAGCAATCACAAACTTAAAGCCTGCTATTAATCAACAAAAAGAAAATGAGTTTGACATGAATGAAACAAATTTTGACGTTTCTAACAGAATTCGTAAATGGCGTGCGTCATTTTATAATTGCCAGATAGTAAAAAAATATCTATGGTATTTAGACAAAGAGCTTGATCGTGTATTTTTTATATAAAAGTTGTTGCAAAGTTGCATACATTGAAAATTATGCATCGAAAGCTTTGAAAAAACCTATACATTTTTCGTTTTGAAAATTGATAATGTGGCTCAACAATCCTACTAATATTATAAATGTGAAAGTTTGTGAGGATGTTTGTGTGTGTTTGTTACTCTTTCACGCAAATACAACTGAACCGATTACAATGAAATTTAGCACACATATAGAGGGTAACTTGGATTAACACAATGGGAACTTTGCGGGTTTTCCTTTGAAAACGAACGAAGCCGCGGGCGGGAATCTAGTATCATAATATTTTATGAAGTCTATTCAAATCATTTGGGTATTTGTATTCGGTAGTTATTCAAAAATTCAGTATCGGCCAACGGAGAGGAGTAATTTTATAAAAACCATTGACAATGCTTGAGAAATTTAATCATCTTTAGTTCTGATTGAAATAAAATAAGACTTTTGATGTCGTCACGTCTTTTAACACTACTTCAAAATAAAACAAACACATATGTATTGTCTAATTATTAATCTTTATTCACATTGAATCACATGAACTGACTCATAGGGTCTTCCTCCCGCCTTCGCTTCATCATGTAGGCCTCCATTTCTTCACTAGTCGGTTCCTTGACTTCCACCATACTGTTGTATGGCCGTTTCCTTTCATCTTGTGCTAGGAGGTGTTCCGCGCGCTTTTGTTGCCTTTCTTCTTTTTCTAACGCCTGTTCGAAAAAAAAGGATTAAATAATATTGATTGTTTATTCATTGAATAAGGTTGAATATATGTAACTTATTATCTTTTTTTCATTGAGTTGAAAGAAAAAATACATAAAAATTAAGTGAAGTGTAAAATTTTGCTCACTTAGACATAAATATATATAATTATTAAATAAAAAATGTATAATATATAACCTGCTTCTTTTGTAGAAATAAAATACACATTACAAGTACATTCTTATAAACATATCTAAATATATGAAAAAACAATTACCTTTTTCAATTTATCCTCTTCCTTCTTCTTCTCTTTCTTACTCTTCTTCTTCTTTGCCTTTTTCTTGTTCTTTTTCTTCTTGCTTGTCTTCTCTGTTTTCGTCCGCGTGTCCACTTCGGACTCTGACGACGAACTCTCTGACGATTCTGACGATGATTTCTCTGTTTTTGTTGTTACTACTGTAAATAAAAATATTTATTTAATGCATTTTCTAATGGAGTATCGCATAAACACATGAATTTATTTAATTTTGTAAAAAATAGAAACATAAACAACCAGAGAAAAGCTTTTTTCTATAACTCGCATACACCTTCATCACTAAAATATTATTACAAGCAAAAAAAAAAATATCTGTATAGATTATACGACATAATAATACAGGTAATATAATTTATTAAGACAGTACCTTTCTTTTCTGCTGTACTCGTGGAAGGTTCTGGAACGTCCATTACAACAGATTTCCCGGCTTCACCTACGCAGTATGACATCTGTGAACAATATAATATCGTAATTTGAAAACCATATACTTAAAAGTTAACAAAATAAACGTACGTTTTTTTTTAAATTTCACGTTCGTTAATCACGTGAGGCTCAAAAGGGGGGGAGGGGGTCCATCAAAAAATCACGAAATATCACCAGGGGGAGGGGGGGTAAAGTAATATATCACGTGATTTTATTTTTAGTCAAACGCGTACAACTTTTTCGCATTTCTTTCATTATTTTTATGTCATTCAAAAACAAACTGTAATCTTTCTGTCTACCTCTGAACGTTTATTATAGTAGCCTTTAATTTTCTATAATAAAATTAGATGATACTTATACCAGCATTTTTTTATAAATAAAAAATAGATTCTTTGCAGGTACGAAAAAATACACGTGATATAGGGGGGGGATGGGTAGTCTTAAACCTCACCACGTATCACCAAAGGGGAGGGGGATCAAAAATGCCAAAAAAACATCACATGATTAATGTACGGCCCCTTATATTTTAAAGACGACAAAAATTGAACAGTTAAAAATCATTAGATAATAATATATTATGTACTAGTTTAGGCAACACTAAGTTTCTAATAATTTCTAGTATAGCAACACTTACCTTTATAAAGGAATGGCAACACTTGTATCCCCACTGGCCGTCCTTCCAGTACGAGCCCCAGACTGTCGTGTGGTTGTTTATGAGAACATCTTCTTCATATTTACTCCTGAAATAACAAAGATATATTTTTTTAAATTTAGTATCTTAATTTATTTATTGAACTATGGTCTATGTTACTCACATAATCGTAAGCGATTTTTGGATAGATCGTTTTGTAGGCTGACTTGTTAAGTTTTTTTTTTATCTTTTTTATTAAGCGATTTTTGTCGTAAAGGACGATGACAATCCCATTGTACCTTGTACAATTGAATTTAAACTTGATTAGCATTACACTCTGATGCAGCTAGAATGCTATGATGAACAAACATTCATAGAATTTATGTTAAATTTTGTCAGCAAGGACTTGTTAAGTTGAATAAAAAATTTAACATGGCAACAGTCCACCACAATACAATGTTAAGCCTGTGTCAAGTAACAAAACTGTGAAGGTTTACTTTAACCTTGAGGAAACACAGTTGGTGTTTCCTTAAAGTTTTAAAGTGTTTCAGTATCTCAGTGAAGTCAAATTAATATTAACGTTGGAGCTAGAACTTTTTATTTAGACTGACCGGTTAGCTTGGTTGGTAGTGGCCATTCCTTTCAAGCCAGAGGTCGTGGGTTCGATTCCCACCCGGGGCAAATATTTGTGTAATGAACATAGATGTTTGCTCTGTGTCTGGGTGTTGATTATCTATATAAGTATTTATTTAAAAATTATATATGTATGTTTATCAGCCATAAGGTTTCCATAACACAAGTGAAAGCTTAGTATGGGACAGATCGTACCGTGTGAAAAAATTGTTCCGAAATATTTATTGTTATTGAACTATGGTCTATATTACTCACTTAATAGTGAGCGATTTTTGGTGTATGTAGATCGTTTTGTAGACTGACTTGTTAAGTTGAATAAGAAAGTAACAGTAAATCACAACACAACATTTAGCCTGTTTCAACTCCTAGTATATCTAATGAAAAATGTATTTAAGTTATTTGCATGCTGTTGAATAACGGCTAAACATGCTGAAATAATGTATCTTATTATCAACACCTATGTGTACCATGTTTACTTGCAAATAAAAGATTTATTATTATTATAATTATTATTCAAATAACGAAACAGTGAAGGTTTACTTTAACTTTAAGGAAACGTCTACTTTATTAAGTGTTTAGTGAGTGTGTTTTGTATCTCAGTGAAGTTAAATTAATATTAACGTTAGGGTCAACTTATTATTGCCTGAGAAACTAGAACGCGTCGCGGGCTCGAGTTTCTCAGGCGACAATAAGTTTTATAGTAATGACAATAAAGTAAAAATTCATATGACACGGAAACTGCGCTCCGCTTCGCTGCCCTTCGCCGCTCTTTCGGTGTGAGTTGACCCTTAGTAAGATTTTTGTGTATTTACTTGAGCCAGGACTTCTCAGCGGCGGCCAGGAGCGTGCCGTCCCTATTGTAGGTGGTGAACACTTCGCTCTGCGCCAGCAGCAGCGCTCTGTCGGGCGCCGCCAGGTGCTCCGCCCCACCGTACTTGTCCAGCACTGATTGTTTCACCTGCATAACGGTATTTTGTCATTGAGATATACATATGGAGACGACACCGCCTACATCACTTATGTTCCGCTCACCATAAAAATATGTCTATGTCGTGGTCATATCGTAGATTTGATCATTTCATGATATGAGTGCCCATTTCACGAAATGGTCGCATATCGTGAAATGGCCAATTTAGTTTGGCCACATCATGATGTGGTTTGGGCAGATCAATGATAAGAAATCGTTTCACGATATGGCCAATTAACGCACGGTTTTTTCATGAAATGACCAAAATTATTTGATCATATCGTAAAATAGTTACATTAATCGTTGGTAGAGGCGCTGCAAGCTCTGTGTTTATGTGATAAGATGGCGGCCGCTGGCGAAAATTAAATTATTCGCAGTTAAAAACTTCATAATTCGTTTAATAACAATATTATGAAGAAAGTCATAGCAAAGAATTTACGACAAAGAGGTACGATTACTATGGAAAATGTGGATATCTTATATGTATTTAAGAAAAAATGCGACTTAAATAAAATAATTTAAGAAACTACTACTATATTATTATAATTGTTTGTTTTTTAAAAAGCGATCCGCTTCTGGCACTCGCCGGCCGCTGCCGCGGCACTAACTTAAATGACATTAAACAAGTTTTTAGAATATAGTTATTCTGAATTTTTTTAATATTTTATGGACTCTTTATATTTTATACGATCTGGCCAAATGTGGATGACCAAATCGTGAAACGTTGACGATTTAACGATCTGATCAAACTATGTTGGCCATTTCACGATATGCGACCATTTCGTGAAATGGCCACTCATATCATGAAATGATCAAATCTACGATATGACCACGACATCTATACCATATTTCATGAAAATTTGTTCAGTAGTTTAGGCGTGATTGAGTAACA
The DNA here is from genome assembly GCF_905220415.1 of Colias croceus. NCBI lineage: Eukaryota > Metazoa > Arthropoda > Insecta > Lepidoptera > Pieridae > Colias > Colias croceus. The sequence goes on from NC_059549.1 coordinate 9,793,597, forward strand.
GACAGACAGAGTTAGTTTCGCATTTATCCATACTATAATAATATTATAAATGCGAAAGTAACTCTGTCTGTCTGTTACTCAATCACGTCTAAACTGCTGAACCAATTTTCATGAAATTTGGTATGGAGATATTTTGATACCCGAGAAAGGACATAGGCTACTTTTTATCCCCGGGAAAATGACGCAATCCCGAAAATCCCACGGGAACGGGAACTATGCGGGTTTTTCTTTGACTGCGCGAGCGAAGCCGCGGGCGGAAACCTGGATTGCAACAGAGGAGCAAAAACGCAAAACAACATTTGCACTCATACAAGAGGACGCTTTATACATAATTAGATTTCCACCAGCGGCTTCGCCCGCGTTTTGAAAGGAAACCCCGCATAGTTGCCATTCCCGTGGGATTTCCGGGATAAAACCTATCCTGTGTTAATCCAAGTAACTCTCTATATGTGTGCTAAATTTCATTGTAATCCAGTAGTTTATGCGTGAAAACCATACATACATACAAACCTTTTCTCTTTATAATATTAGTATAGATGTTACAGGAAATGTATGTAATCCGTCATTGTATACAATTCCTAGGAAATGTATACAATTCCTTAAATCGTACGGAAATGTGTGAAATAAATTATTTTATACACATTTCCTAGGAAATCTATACATTTCCTAAACAGCTATCGGAAATGTAAAACATTTAAGATATTGATATGTCGCAGGCAAAGGTTGGACTAAAGCAAAGGGGGCGCAGGACTTATTATTGTTTTATCGTAAAGATTACGCTTATATAAGCATGTTTTATAGGAACAACTTTTCTCTAAAATCAAAAATAGCCGAGATATTCGCCCTCAAAGTTAGGTTAGGTTTAGGTTAGGTTAGCCGTTAGGTTAGGTTAGGTTAGGTTTGTTAAAAAAAAAACTACACAGAAATAGGAGCCCCGCGAAGCGGGGCTCCGTCGACGAAGATCGAACGATCGAAGATAATAATATAAACATAATATTATTACAATTTTACGGTATGACTGTTACCCGATTGTATCAATAAGAGCTATAATAAAAAAAAATAACAACGTGTTTTATTACAGAAAGCATTTACTTTACACATTTCCTAATACGATATAGGAATTGTATACAATTCCTAGGAAGATTATACATTTCCTAGGATATGCATGCATTAAATAGTTTTTTAAACAATATTTTATACATTTCCTAAATGGTATCGGAATTGTATACATTTCCTAGGAATTGTATACAATTCCTTGATTTCATACATTTCCGGTAACATAGATACACACCTGCGTCTTGAACTGCTGTTTCTTCTCGTGGTAGTCCTGCTGCAGCAGCTGTAACTTCGTGGGTTCAGCTAACAGATGTACATCCAGTCCCTTAGCTTGTGCCTCCCAAGCGAACACTTGTGCTTGTGCGTGTGATGCTGTATCACCGCTGAGACGGACGAAGTTTTCACCTGCGTAGTCACTCCTGGAAAAAGTTTTACGTTGTTAAGAAGAAGTTCTATAAAAAAAATTTTTTTTTGTAAAAAAAAGGAGGAAATATTTTTGTTTTGTGATAAAAACAGGAAATAAATGTAAAGTACAATAGTTTTTTTTTTAATATTATATAGGTATGTGATAATAAGTAACTCTTAATCTAAAATAAATGTAGAAATAACAACTAAACAACACACTTTAAAGATTTGGTTCATACAAAAATTCATGTGATGAATCTAATATGAGCGTGTTAAGAACTTTAGTTTTCTACTAGTTTACCGCCCGCGGCTTCGTCCGCTTTGTCTAAAACCTAATAAATTGTATACTAAAACCTTCCTCTTGAATCACTCTATCTATTAAAAAAAACCGCATCAAAATCCGTTGCGTAGTTTTAAAGATTTAAGTATAGAAAGGAACATAGGGACAGAGAAAGCGACTTTGTTTTATACTATGTAGTGATAAATGCAATAGTGCTATAGTTTTTTTATATTATATAGGTATTTCAAAATAAGTAACTCTTTATCTAAAATAAATATAGAAAGAGAGACTAATAAACATGCTTAGATGAAATTATTGCATTGTCACTGATCCTAGATAAGTGTAAAAATTTTGAATTAAATCTGTCAAGTATAAAGGAGTTGGTTCATACAAAAATACAGGTGATGAATCTAAAATGAGCGTGTTAAGAACTTTAGTTTTCTATTAACATCTTATTTGTGAAAGAGTTTAACAAAGTGTATTGATTCTTTGACAAATAACCGTAACATCAAAAAAATTGTTATAAAATTATCTTCATCAATACAACTTCTAATCACATCTAATACTTACTCCGCAGCCTCTGGATGTGGATTATCTCTCATGGAACGCGTCTTAGGATCGTAGTATGCGGAATTGAGGTCCAAATTGCGCAAGTACTTCGCTGTGTCTTCACGAATGCGGAGATTTCGGACTGTGATACGCTGTTTTGAATCCACCTGTGAATAACAATTTATTGTTTTTAAAGAGTATAATTAAATAAAGGTCTATAATAAATAAAAAAATACATAATATTTCGTTTTTTCACGAAGTGTTTTATATTTTTTTAACCTAAAAAATATTTTTATCAGATTTTATCAAGATGAAAATTGGTTAATAAATTTATAATGAGTTATTCGGAATTTATTTTCTATTTAGAAAACAGCGCCTGATTAAGAAAGGAAGGCACAAATCACAATATCCATTGGAAAGTAATAAAAATACAAACCTTAGTACCAGGCATGTCAACTTCATCTACATATTTGTCTTCATCTTCACCTTCATTGTCATCATCCTCCATTGCTGTTGGATCTGAAAAATAATACCATTTTTACATTTTGTTCAAACAATCAAAATTGTGCCTATCCTAGTTATTAAGACTTTGCAAATGATAATATTATAGATTAATTTCATACTGATTTTCCAAGGCATTTTTCATAAACACAATAATAACATTGTAGATGCTTTGACTACCTTCATTCTTTCAGATTTACCCATTTTACAATCCACAACAATATAATCGCTTAGAAATAAGTCAACTCTGTTACACAACACAATATTTTCCTTCCAATTTATTGTTATTTCAATCTCATAAAAACATCTACAGTGCAACCTTAATATAACGTACCTCAATATAACAATTTCCTCGATTTAACAAATTTTTCGTAATCCCCTTGAATTGTCCATAAGAGTCAATGTAAAATATCCCTTTACATTACGAACATTTTTTGCGAACAACCTCTTTATAACGAATTTTTACTACCAAGAAAAAGTATAAATACCTCTAATTACCGAATTTCGTCAACCCAAAACCTTTATATAAAGTTCCAACCAATGTTGTGATTCTTAATTTCATAGTATGTGATTCATGTCGCGACAGGTTTCGACATGCTTTTGTTCGTAAAACAATCATTTTTGTTTAATGGAAAGTAATGTAAACACTGCTGCTCGTTTCTAATGTTGAGGTAAATAAAACTATTTTTTTACCTCTTTATAACGAATTTTAGACCAACCTAACCTCAACATAACGAACCTCAGTTCAACGAATTGCTTGATATAACGAATATTTATTTGTTCCCTTCCGATTTGTTATATCGAGGTTGCACTGTATTACATATCCTACCTTCTTCCAACTTCTTGGCTCTCATCTCCCGTTTAGCCTCCTCCACCTTTTGATATTCCTCTATAATAGCTTTATGCTCGGATGGATCGTAGCCATTCCATCTGTCCCTTTTGCCGTCATAACTTAAGTTTAGGTTGGGCTGGTTGAATTCATCTGGCGCGATACCTGCGTTTGTGAATTTTGCTCCAATCTATAAAATATAACAATGGTTTAATGATATTATTATGTAAGTATATTTAAATTGGAAATTGAAAGAATAAACATATAACTCATGTCACAGAGGTTGTAACCAATGTTTAGAAACATTTTAGGGTTCCGTAGACAAAGAACCCTTATAAGATAGTTCAGTCCGTCTGTCACAGCACAATATCTTCTTTGTTTATTGTAAGATTCTTCAAATTTTGTATATAAGTATTTAAGTTGTTGCTTTTTATTAAAAATCAATAACTAAATTACCAAAATAACAGTCAATATCTTACCTTTCTAGGCCTCTCAAGACAATCTTTTTTCTTATGTGTCATTGCTCCACAGTTCTCACATGCACCCTTCCTATATTTGGTAGAAACTGAGGTCTGTAAAAAAGATATACTTGTTTTGAATTATAGTTTTGCAAATAAATATAATTCTAATTTTATTTTATCACATATCAAACCGTAATTTACATTTAAAACACTCACAGTATCAACACCCTTATTATAGAATGTGTCGAGTTTGGTAAACTGTCCTTCCCTGTCTTCCTGTGGACGCTGATGTTTGAGAGTCGGCCCAGACGTCCCATAGTACCAGGGGGCAGATGATATGTACTGCGGTATGTGCGGATTTATGTCCTTTCCTGGAGTGAGACGAAATTTCGTTGATATAAAAGGGGTAAAACTCAACATTAAAAGTTGTTGTTCAGGTTGTGGTTTTAGAAATTTTATTATTAAAATAATTGATTTCTTGATTTGGTCAATATAATAACCTTATTTGTATAAAAGTAACTTATTAGTTTAACTGCAGGCTGCATTGATCAATGAGTCATTGAATTATGAACTTGTGTTTCAGATGACATAACATAGTTCTTATTGTGTACTAATAAATAAAATAGTGTTAAATATACTTAAGTTTCGATGTAACAGAGAAACTGAGCTTTAAATGTTAATGCATTGTTAATACATATCGTAGGAAAATATATGTATTTACAATGCAACTGTAGGCTTTTGTATTGACTATAATGTTGTTTACACAAGTAATTTAACTAAAAATTACCTGTTTCATCGACAGCAGCAGGTGCTGTACCCGCTTTTCGAGCTTCCTCCAATTCTTTGGCCTTACGCCAGTCCTCCCTGGATTTCTTTTTAGGTTCATCATCTTCACCTAATTCATCTTTATTGCGCAGTATCTGAGACACTGCTACTTTTGCAGTGGTTGTCATTGTTGGTTTTTGTTAATTGATTCTTATTATATACAATTCATATCATAAATAGGACTTAATAATGATTAATTTTAAAAGAAATGTAAATATACTCCGATTTAATCGCAGGCCGTAAACACTAAACGTCATTCGTCAATCAATCACAACAATATGGCAACCGACATATGTCAAATTGACAGTAACCATAGACATTGCACAGAGTCGATATACTTTGTTCGAGAAAATTGCCAGATTTAATATTTATCGGCGAAAGGTGTAGAATGTGAATCTATTTTCAAGCTGTGGGCGTTGCGTTGGGTAATCGAGCAAAGAAACACCTCAAACTCAATCATTTCTTTATTTACCACCGATTCGGAAAGCAGTATCTACAGAGAAGAACCGGCAAGAAACTCCATAGTTGCTCTTTTTAATCATGTCAGTTTTACAATACAGTCATTTCTAATACAATCACTTGATATTACAATTATGACCACTAATCAAATAAATATCACAAATAAGTTATAGTAAGCTCGTAATAGATGTGCACTCGGCCACGGTCGGCGAACGAATGACCCGAGTCGTGCGGGCGCGCTGCTTTTTATCGGTTCGCCGTTCGTTATTTTTTAAAGCTTCGACGGTGGCGCCGTCACGGCCATTCTGACATACGCTCGTCCTCGAGCGACTTCTGAGCACCTGGGAACAAGACAATTAAAACAATGTGCTGGTCCGGCAAGCCCTTCAGCAACCGTGCTAGTCCGGAAATCTCTCCAGATTTCCCTCTAGCGTGCCAGTCCGGAAATCTCTCCAGATTTCCCTCTAGCGTGCTAGTCCGGAAATCTCTCCAGATTTCCCTCTAGCGTGCCAGTCCGGAAATCTCTTTAGCTTACTGCGCTAGACCAGATTTCCCTATAGCGTGCTAGACCGGATCTGCAATCCCTATAGCCGAGTTATTGGACCGGACTCCCTTCAATAACTCGCTCTCTTTTTTTTTTTTGCACCATTCTTTTTGCTCTCCTTTTTTTGCATCATTCTTTTTGCATCATATTTTTTGCATCATTCTTTTTGCATCATTCTTTTTGCATCATTTTTTTGCATCATTTTTTTTTGCATCATTTTTTTGCATAATTTTTTTTGCAAAATTTTTTTTCATAATTTTTTTAAGGATTAACTATTTTTTTTTTCTTCTTTTCTTTCTTTTTTTTACACAACAATATTAAATCCAAACTCACGACTCTCTCCACTCTCTCCACTCCTCGGCCATACTGACAATCGTACGTCCTCGTACGTCCCTTCTTGTTTTACAACACTACGGTATTTCATCCCGGTATTAGACAACTATACCGCTCGGTCATACTGACCCTACAGAACACCAACAACATCCACATAACAAAATGAAGGCTCAACTACAGTGGACTGCAACCCAGATAGCACGCACAATTCCTTACAGGGTTTCCACACTGCCCTGATCCTACTGACCGGTCAGAACACACATGTACTATCCTGGACCTCATGCCAGATAGCATATCACTTTCTTCTAATAAACGACATTACCGTAGTAATATTGGAATATTACGTAAATGTGTGTTGTGTGGACACAACACACATTTACTTCGTACAGCGTACGAGTAAACAGATGTCAGTATGCTATTGGTCAACTATGAAAACTGAAAACAGAGTGTTGCCGCAGCAAATAAGTAAAACGGTACGCGACCGTATCCTCAACGTTTGCGCTGCGTCATCGTGGCATCGCGTCATCGACCCGTACCATTGGCCGCTTGATGATGCTACGTTGTTCCATATGCTACGCAACTTCTGCGCCGTACTGTTAACTGCCTCGTTTCTAAACGCTGTGTCGTAAAACGCTCTCTGTAATTTAGCTAATTAAAATCAATCTGACTAAACCTGTCGTTAATTATGACCATTGACTATAGCGCAAAAATTACAATATCTTAAAAAGTTTAAAACGTAAATTCGTAACTTAACTGCAAAAAACACAAAATTTCGACTAACTCAAAAAGTGGCAAAAGCTTGTTCTCAAACTTAATGATTTACTTGAATTTAATGTAATCATGTGGTTAAAATGTCTTAACGGTATGTTAACTTTTGAAAACTCAACTTAAAACAATTGATAAGTGTAGGCTTAAACTCATCTGTGAATCTCATATCGAACGGTAAAAGGGCTGAGCTAAATTTTAGTTTCAACGTAATAAGAATGTACTGCTCAACAACTACTGTACAACTACCTAATTGATGTATTCAGTTGATGTCAAACTGCAGCTAGTCACAAAAACTATTATCAAGGAATTACATTAAATGCACGCAATGTAAATCGATTATACTATCGAATACTCCACGTTTAGGATTTGCGTTCTTATATTTTGAAGCTACAAAATAACCTTCAGAAAACCTGGATGGATTTTTTTTCTTTTCTCTATTCAATTAAACAGACATTATATTCTGACGACAGTATGTAAACTGTAAATGCGCCATTAACCTTTCGTAATATTTAACGGACCCTAACGTTGAAAACTCTTATTTTAAAGCAATCAAATTACATACTAAAACCGTAGTATATTATTATTAGTCTGTGCTAAAACCAAATCTAGACCCGTACTCCAATCATAAAATCTTACGCCAGATGTTTATTTGAACACACTAATTATCTGTGACATTGTATTATGAACTGCCTAAATAGAGACAATTCTCCGAGTAAAAATTCAAAACTAAATGCCTCGATTTACCGATCAAACTAAATCTGCCACATTTCATAAAACTGCATATTGTAAAAACTGTATACTGTGAATTGTTCACGACTTAATATTTTTTTTTATAAAGAAATGACCTCAAATATCACCCTACGAAAAGTTTATTAAACCTCTAAGCACTAGTTAACGCATTGCTTTTCGTTTTTAATCGAATGGCAATAAGGCTGTCTTTGTGTAGCAATTAATTGCTATTTGTCAAGGGTATAGTCTAAATAAAAACTAACGCAGGTAGTTCAAGAAATGAATGCGGGTAGTCAAGAAACTAACGCGGGTAGTTAAGAAACTAATTTAAAAGTAATTCGCATACTGTTTTTTGTTCCGATACACGGACAAGTGAATGTTTATTGTTTACGTTAGATTGAAGTATCTGGATGCAGTGTACAAATTATTGCGCTTTCTTTCTTTAGTGTTAGCTCACAAACTAACCAACATTAAAACAAGTCGTTATTTAATTCATCTTGAAGACAGTGCTTACGCCGCGAAGTGTTTTTTTTTAAATATATACCTACTCAAGTAAATGTGTCCCTGAATAAGTGAAATACAAGTCACACGACCTAGGTACTGATAATAATTTATCACTACGTAACTAAGATGGGCTAAATGTAATGGAATAAGATTTAACCAACTATAAAACCGTAAAGCAATATCGCACGACCTAATAATAACATCACTGCGTGAATAAGTCGAGTTAAATAAAATAAGATTTAACTATACACTGGTCTTGTAGGTTACAACTTTTAACAAAAATCTGTACGGCCTGTAAATCAGCGCTGTTTTTATGCAGCATTTAGCCGAGGCTGTGACGATTTTTCCTCAATTAATTTTAAGATAAATTTTGTAATTAATGTTTTTGGCAATAAATTTCTTTTTCTTTCAAATAAGTTACTACATTTTAAAAACCTTCCTTTCTTTATCTAATTGCACACTCAAAGTGAAATGTTATCCACTGACCGATTTCTTACAAGAGAACATCAGAAACATAGTAATAAAAATAGTACGACTGACCAGATTCACCAGCACTTAGCCTCATACATGTGCCGAGTGGCAGCTGCCAACGCGTCGTTTCGTTACACCATAACCTTCCTCTGCCATGAACCACACGGCTTGTAGGCGCACCGCCCGCGCCACTGCTACTGCGATAACGCTGCGATGCCAGACTTGTGAAGTCATGATGAAGCGCTTCTCTCGATGATACGGGGTCCGACGCGGTGGTGCGAGCGGCAGTGGCATCCGCGCAGCGCGAGGCGAAGTTACCACCCTGCCCGCACATAACGAGCTCTCCCTTTGTCACCGGCTGCTCAGTGACACGTATGCTCGTAGATCTGTAGGATGCCTCTTCCCGTTGAAACTGGATCGAAGTGCCACGTGGTTGCGGCATTTTGTCTTTTAATCAGCGCACGCATTAATTGTATCCAGGTTATCGCCACGTGTTTTCTCATTTGCTCGATTTCATCCCACTTCTGATATCGGCGAAAGGTGTAGAATGTGAATCTATTTTCAAGCTGTGGGCGTTGCGTTGGGTAATCGAGCAAAGAAACACCTCAAACTCAATCATTTCTTTATTTACCACCGATTCGGAAAGCAGTATCTACAGAGAAGAACCGGCAAGAAACTCCATAGTTGCTCTTTTTAATCATGTCAGTTTTACAATACAGTCATTTCTAATACAATCACTTGATATTACAATTATGACCACTAATCAAATAAATATCACAAATAAGTTATAGTAAGCTCGTAATAGATGTGCACTCGGCCACGGTCGGCGAACGAATGACCCGAGTCGTGCGGGCGCGCTGCTTTTTATCGGTTCGCCGTTCGTTATTTTTTAAAGCTTCGACGGTGGCGCCGTCATATTTATAAATAAAATTATAGGCATAATAATTTGAAAATTAATTCGTTTTCATGTTTTAAATTAAACCTAACCTTTTTTACTAATAAATACAATATTTTTTAGCAATTGGCATTGTTTTATTTGATGGGGAAAAAGTCAAGTGATAAATAATAGAGCGCCTGGGGGTTTTCACCTCGGATTAGAGTTATAGTGAATGAATTATTATGATCGATGTGGGATATTGTTTTTTAAACTATAAATTGGTTCCAAGAAGCTTATATCCTCTAATACACTGGAGATTGCACTATGACCATTAACTTGAAACAAGAAACTATGACATTCAATGACGTCAGTCATGTTATTTGTCTCTTTCTGTTGAGTGACCACGCTGGTTTGTAAATTCAGGATTTTTCAAAATAGAAAAAACTAAAAATCATGGCTATAAATAATAACGACATATATTTTTAACAGTATTTATATTATAATATTATGGTCATACTTTATAGGTAGGTACATACAATTTTAATTGGAATAGAATGATAGTTATAAATAACTTTTGGCTACAAAGCTTGGATATGAACCGATATATAGCATTAATATCCTTTGTAAATAGAGGAAAGTTGTGTTTTGCATCAGATGCTGTTTACCAAATTGTTAGCTACTCAGATCTTCTTTTTAAACGCGTTGCTTCGACGGGTCAATTTCAAGCCAGAATCATCAAAGAAAAACTGTTTATAGCAGCCTTGCACAAATTTCAGCTAACTTTACAAAGTTTATTTTTCAAAAGGTATTTTTTTCTGGGTCGTAATCCTCAGTAACCTTGATGGGCACATATATTTCTTTTTATTTTACTTTTTGGAAAGCTGAAATACGTAAAACAAAAAAATATGAGGTAAGTTAAAAAAGTATAAATTTCAATGTAAAAACGAACAATCTTATAACTACATGTGAGTGCAATAGCGATGTCATGTGTTGTTTCATTACTAGTAACAATCTTTAAAATGGTGTTCTAAATTTTCATCATAATATTGTTATTACAATATATTCTCTTCGCTATCCATAAAAACTCGTCATCATGGTTACCTTACTTGTTAAATCTGTTTATTGAAAACTTGTTGAAAAATGATAAAGTATTAGGGAAATAACAAATTTAACATGACTGCTTACTAAAATGATGCTAAATTAGACAATTTTTGCCATTGAAATGATTCTAAACAGGTAAATGCAGGAGTATTGAGGAATATTGTAAATAACGTAAATATACACTTGCCTGTGAAATTCTATGCCAGAATTTGGTGTCCAAACACTTCTGCAATTTTGCACAATACAATGCATTCTTTATATTCGGAAAATATTCATTAAATAAGCAACAATATTAACTTAAATATTCGAAGCGACGCAATTTTTTTGACACACATGCCATATTGACAAAGTGAGAGTTGCTACAATTTTATTATGGTGACTACCCATAATCAGGGAGTATCGCTTTTTAATAATTGGTTCAGATACTTAGTTTATTTAGCATAAATAATAATTGTCTCATCCAACAATGCTTCTGAATGACGTTGTTGGCAATTTATCAACAAACTCATGTACAAAAACTAACCTTTTGCACAGAATATTACAGCATACATAGTAGTCTTGGGAAAACTTCGTATTAACAGTGGCAATACCAAGTTAGGTGTGAAAGTGATAAAAAACATGAACTGGGCAATATTTTCTTGTTACACGTCAATGTTCATACCGAAATCTCCAGTGTATTAGATATAAGCTTCTTGATTGGTTCATAAAGCAAAAAATCTGAATTTGTCAATATCCATTGATGGGTTCCCGATTCAAGAAGTGGAAGAGGCTCGTAATTTGGGAGTGATCTTTGACAGTAATCTCAAATTCGAAAGCCATATTCTTGAAATTGTTAAAGGTTGCTTTTATCGTCTAAAAGTGATGTATAAGTTGCGTCCCTTTATTAATACGGATCTCCGACTTATGTTGTGCGAGTCCCTTGTCCTCTCTAGACTCAATTACTGCATTAACGTATTCGGGTCTTGTCTACTGGAACGGTCACGGAGGCTTTTGCAAAGAGTTCAGAACGCCTGTGCCAGATTCTGCTTTAACATTCCTGCCAGGTCCCACATAACACCTTTTCTGAACTCTTCAAAGATGCTCAACATGAGAAATAGGCACAAGTTTTTCATAGCATGCTTCTTGTTTGATCTTCTCAAAACTAAACGCCCATTGTATCTGTTTGAGAAGCTAGTCTGGCGTAAGGACACAAGCCGGAATCCTATAAGACCTAATGTTGATGTGCTCTCAGTGCCGAAGCATTGTAGCATGGCTTTTCGTGGTTGCTTTAAATACTGTGCCACAAAATGTTGGAATAATATACCGCCGCCTCTGCGTCAAGTTCGTTCCAAAATTACTTTTAAACAACAGTTAAAACGTCTACTTTTGGCAGAACAGTAGAGTAACAGCATAGTATTTAAAGCACCAATAAACTAAACTAATAAACTGATCAACTTATTATTTAAATTCATTTTTATTTATCTATTTATTTATTATCTATTATTTTGTATTATTTATCTGTTTATTATCTATATTATTATGTTATTATAATATTATTATTATTATATTTATCTGTTTACTATCTATATTATGATTATTATATAGCAGTGGAAAGTCGAAAGCACACCCTCAAATCGGTCTTGACAGAATACCAGCGCTGTAGTCGCAGCAAGCTGCGACTATGGCAGAAAGCATTGCAGAAAGCTGAGTCAAGACCCTTTTCTGGAAATGCAGTGCACACACACTACGGTATTCTCAGCGAACATGATGTCTAATTTTATGTCTAATTTTATGTATCGTACTTTCTTTCTTGTTCTATTTTGTGTTTTCTTCTTGTGTGTGTACCTTTTTCTAGGAATAAATGTTTTTTCTTTCTTTTCTTTCTTCTTTCTTTCTTTCAAAATTGCGCAATGTACCCAATTTTTTTTGTGCACTCCATTGTTTCATTGTTTAAACAAATTATTGTGAAAAATTCATAATTGACCATAGAGGGTGTCCCAAGGAGTAGTGATATACTGAAGCTGGGAGCTGTGGCTGGGAGATAGAGGACATAAAGGGCTATCCGAATCACCCCCATGTATATTGTATCTGTATAGCGATTTTTCGCATTTTCGGAGTTATGAAGTTTTTTTCAAATTTTCACCTATCGCCGAGTACGTAGAGATTTTATTTATGGTGACGTGAATTATGGCGGTAAATGCTTGATTTTGTGTGCTAAGCTGAAAGATAGGCCAATTCAGTATAGTAACATTTACTATCGTTAGATGGAATGGAATAAAAAAAAGAATTTAATGCCAAGAAAGATAAAATTACCCAGTATGTTAATAACTTCAAGGGCCCGTAAAAAATAAAATCACATAAAAATATCCGATTGGCTTTTAAAAACTTACTCTATCTATGAGGTAGCTACCCTGAAAATTTCATTTTATTATTCATAAGGCTTCAATCGAAAAATTGAAATCTAAAAGTGCAAAATTTTAATGCAAACAAAATAAAACCAATTACAAGGTGTTTAATTACAATAAATTTTCAAAATGACCCCCCCCTGTTGCTCACTGCAAAGTGCAAGTGCAACATCACCGGAAAAAGTTGTCTTCTAAACGTTTGAATACCCTTTTATTATTTTAATGGTTTTTTCTGTTACTCTCAATTTCCGGGTTAATTCGTCCAAATTGCCGCATTCTCTCGAGTAGACGAGGTCTTTGTAGTATATCCATACAAAAAAATGCCGGCGTAGTCAGATTTCATACATCAACACTTCAACTTTGAATGAATCCATCACGAATTTTATAGCCATCCAGAAAACCGATTATAATCGAGATATCCAGAAAAGGATTTCTGGTATAACCGACTTTAGAGACACTTGCAGCAAAATATCATTCGAATTATTATAATTTGCTGAAAAATTCAATTCACCTCAGTAATGTTGAAAAGAAAATTAATCTAAGTAGATGCAGCAATGGAGCAAATATACAAGTACCTACATAGAAGAGAATGATGATTGCCATGCAAAAGTTGAAAAACGTCATCACTACAGAGCATATCCCGGTAGAAAAAACTATTAAAAAACGACTAATAGAACGCTTTCACGATGATATTATCATTTCAACTAAATATTTGATGTAAGCAACAATGTAGGTAATTGTAATATATTTAAATAAACAGATTTGGTACTAATCATTTTTTTTCTTTTCATTAGTCGTAATTAATTACCTTATTTTTTAAATGTACTCACTACTCAATAGAGTACGTTTAATTTATAATTAAACCGGCCGAGAAATTCTATTGTACATAGCAGTTGTGGCTCCGCATTCCCCTCCACGTTTTTCTATCTGTTCGAGATCCCTACTGCTATTTTTATACACAGGTGTCTTTGAAAAATATTCCTACATGTCTACTCGAATAAAAAAAAAATACTGTTTAAAGTGAAAATATAAAGTCAAACATTAATTTTTCATAACATTTTTTTTAAACAACGAAACAATGGAGTGCACAAAAAAATTTTGGGTAAACATTGCAATTTATGGTTTAAAATACAATATTCCACATCGATCATATTAATTCATTCACTATAACTCTAATCCGAGGTTATACGGTTTTGTATGCTCCAGGCACTATACTAAAAGGATCTCCGTTTGAGGCATGTCTGTTTTATCAAATAGGTACTGAAAGGATAAATATAATACCAAACATGGTTTTAATCCCATTTAGTAATTTTATTGGTGATAATGATGAATAAGTAAAAATGCCTTTTCATTTACAGTAATTTTATTTATAAACGTTAAAAATTATATGTCAGTTTAATTATATTATATGTACACAATTTTTAATCAATCAGTCTATTTATAAGACATATTTTTAAATTATATATGAATAAATCCAAAATAATATTGCGCTGCCAGAACCAATTGTAATTGTTTGTTATATGTCACAGAAAAAAATTAAGTAAAATTTGAACAAAATCCATTATTCATTTTAAAATATCAATCGAAAAATTTGTCATAGACAATTTATTTTTTCTACAGCTTTCTCCTTGCTCTAGGTCTATGGTAGGACGGTCTCGGCACGCGTATCCTCTCGTTACTATCGCCTGTTTGGGATAGACTTTCATCTAATGGTTCCGCTCTTGGGGTGAACAACTTCCTGCGACTTCTAGTGATACTGTGAAATAATTTTAATACAATAAAGTTTTATAGAATTGAAATTGGACTTTTGTTAATACCTTTTTTATATTAATTGTCAATGCTTCGTTCTTCGTTTTTGTTTCTTATTTTTATGCCTTACTTTTATAATATTTTTTTAATACCTTGTTTTTTTCTTTTATACGTTTGATTGAAGATCATTAACGTACTAGCTGTTGCCTACGACGTCGTCCGCTTTGCACCGGAAAAAAAGCAGCCCTTGTTAGTAATAATATAATTTATTTGTTATACTTGAAGCAAATCATGCAATTTTAAGCGTGACACAAACATTCCCATATTACTATTATGGAAGCATGAGTAGAGTTAAAAATAGCCTTTTTCTTAAGAGATTTAAAAAACAAATTACCTTCTAGCAGGACAGCTCTGTACACCCATCAGAGGCGGTACATTTTCATCCACTTTTTCTGGCGAAGGAATATCATTAACCACTTTATCAGGAGCCGGCACGTTCATTGTCACATCGGAGAATTCACTTTGCAAATTAACTATATCCTTCAATTTGTCGTCTCTATCTTCTTCCGTGTCTTCTAGATAGAAATTCTTAACTCTACGCAATCTTAAGTTGCGTTTTGGTCTCCTACTTTCACATTTTGCGTTACTATCTAGCAATATATCTTCGTTTTTGCATTTATCAGTTTTTATATCGTCTTTCTCTTCAATGGAGTTCGCTTTACAATCTCTTCGTGTTCGTTGTGATTTTTTACGCAAGTTATATTTTAATTCCGTTTCCGTTGATTCTTTTTCGTTTTCATTTGTCTGTGAGACGAGTAGTTCGAACTCAGTCGCTCGCGGTACTGTTCCCTCCTTGTAGATATTTTCAAAATCTTCTAGTGTATTATTTACTGTTGTATTTGCTATAGTTTGAGATAAATCAGCTGGTTCTGATTTTGGTTTCTTTTCTTGATCAGTATTGTATTTGCCCTTTTGAATATCGATTTTATATTGTACAACATCAAGTTCTTTTTGCTTTAGTAATGTTAAAGGTTGTTTGAAAATATCTGGTGAAGCTTTTTCGAGTTTTATAATTGTGTTAGCTATTTTACTTTTAAGAGCGCGGCTTTCATAATCTTTAACAATTTTCTTATTAATTTCTTCCAGTTCCTTTGAACTCATTAAGGGTGGTTTAATTTCTTTAAGTGATTGTTTATTAACTTTTGTAGCTGTATTAACAACTTCGGCAGATTTTTCAACAGTATTAGAATTATCAGTCAAAACAATATTATCTATTGATTTTCGTATTAATTCCTCACTTTCTAAGTTCTTCGTTGTCGGATGAGGGGATTCGAATAGGTCAACAGAATCGGTTGAAATACGCAGAGTGTTTTTATTCGCTGATGGCACATCTATATGATTAAGATTTTTGCCTAATAACTTTTTAATCATACTAGGCTCATATTCGCCTGTAACTTCATCTTTCACTATAGATGGAGATCTATAATCATCGTTCCGTTTTACTTCATCTAAATTTCTATTATCCTTTGAAGATTCCGCAAAATAATCTTTTCTACTTTCTAATTTAGCGGAACACTTGTAATCCGAATGGTTGTCATTGTCAAAATAATTTGTTCTTTTCTCTTTCAATAAATTAATGTTGCCAAATTCTTTAGATTCCTTCTTATTACCTTCATTACACGATTTCGTTGCTAGTTCAAGTTGTTCAAATTGAGTCAAGGAATTATTGCTTTTGTTCGAGTTTCTTTGTATTATCTTGTTAACAATTGATTCTGTTTTCATTATATCTGTATGTTTAGCTATTTTGATCTCGGGAACAATATCTTCTTTTTCGTCTATACTCTTATTGGCAGTATCATTATTTATTTTATCTGAGCCATGAGCGTCTTCATAATCATCACTCGTATCAGTATTGGAAACACAATAGGTCCCGCGTAAATCTTTCTTCTCAATACTAACATTATCTTCTTTTTTAAAGAAGTAACTTTCTTTTTGATTCACTTTTACTTGAACAAGATCATGTGTTTGTTGAGTTAATTCTTCGCTTACGTCATTTGTTGTGTCATTATTTAGATGATCAATTGCACAAGCTTCGGGAGATTGAATTTCTTTTTCCTTCGTAATGTCTGGGGACGATTCGCAATTTATTGTTTCTTTAACTATATCAATTGTGTTACGTATACTTGCTTTCTTACATGTAACTAGAACATTATCTGTAAAGGCATGCTCAATGCTATTATAACTATCGTCTTTTAGTGTATCATCAGATTTTTCTAGAACACTAGCTTCACTTGAAATGCTGTTTTCTTGCTTATCGCTTATAATATTATGTCTTATTCTGGACCTTTCTATGTCCTCCTTTTTGAAAGTCGGTTCGAGGCTTTCATTACAGGGATCGTCTACTTCAGATTCGCTGTCTGTTTCAGTGACTGACATAACATCTCCACTTGCCAAATCCTCTTCTTCTTTTCCTTGAAACAAAATAATTAATGGAATATTGTAAACTAACATATTATACAACTTGAAAACAAATAATAAATAAATAAATTTGTATAAAATTGATTTAAAAAAGTTGATGAATTATGTGTATCTGAAGAATTCATTCTTAACTAGCTTTCCACCCGCGGCTTCGCTCGCGCAGTCAAAGAAAAACCCGCACAGTTCCCGTTCCCGTGGGATTTCCGGGATAAAACCCTTCCTATGTCCCGGGGTAAAAAGTAGCCTATGTCCTTTCTCGGGTATCAAATTATATCTATACCAAATTTCATGCAAATTGGTTCAGTAGTTAAGGCGTGATTGAGTAACAGACAGACAGAGTTACTTTCGCATTTATAATATTAGTATGGATTATTTATACAAAATATGCTAACTCAAGATTATGAGACTTTATTTACTTTAACACTACTAAAAATGCTTAAAAAGAGATTATTTATGTTTTAAAAAATTACCATCTCTTTCTTCAATACAAGCGCGTAAATGTTGCACCTCTTCTTCTGCCCAAACGCGAGCTAATCTTTCAGCCGTTAGTTTTTCCTGAATAAAAAATGAAGTATAGATATTTTTTGTTTTTTAAACTTTAATAGATACTTATTTTAATTTTATACTCACTTCTAAAATAGCATTTTCAGTCATCAGTTGTGTGATCTGCAAAATAAAAAACCATTTGGTGAGATTTACTTCACTACATAGTATACAACAAAGACGCTTTCTCTGTCCCTATGTCCCTTTGTATGCTTAAATCTTTATAACTACGCAACGGATTTTGATGCGGTTTTTTTAATAGATAGAGTGATTCAAGAGGAAGGTTTTAGTATATAATTTATTAGGTTTTAGACAAAGCGGGCGAAGCCGCGGGCGGTAAGCTAGTAAAATATATAGAATTAATTTATAGTATATGTACCTTTTTATCTCTTGAAGGAGTGCTGTGCACTGACCGCTTGCTTAATTCATTCAGTTTATTTTCATATTCTTCTGCCATCTCTTCGATCTATAACAAAGTAAAAAAAAAAAAAATTGCAAATGTTTTTATTGAACTCATTAATTTCCGATTTAATTTGTCAACAAGCAACATTTGTACAACAAAGACAAGTCGTTTTGCGTCACAGAATAACAAAGACACATTTTAAAATTAAACAAAAACATTATTTAAGTACATTTTCATAATACTGTTTCGTCATCTCCTTAGCTTCCTCCACCAATTCCCGCAAAGTATCTGCGCTTGCCGCTTGTCTCTCTTCCATAGAACCCATTAGTTCCTTGTATCGCGAAATGCACACGTGTCTCAAGTGAAACTTCTTTGGCAAGATTCAATGATACCAAAATCGTCACCATCTCCATTACGCGACCTTGAAATTTTACTGTCTATGCCCCTAAAGAAGTCTCACTTCAAAAACACTAAATATCCTTACCTCAGCTCTTAAAGCCAATAATTGTGCTTCATAATACTGTTTTGTCATTTCTTTAGCTTCCTCAACCAATTCTCGCATTGTGTCAGCGCTTGCCGCTTGTCTTTCTTCCATCGCACCCATCAGTTTTTTGTATTGCGATTGTGCTCTGTGGAAAAAAAAACAATAAAAATAGTGTAATTGGATGTGGGTAGTTTTGAATTTTGTTTACCTACCTTTTTAATGTTTTTTCTTTTTGATTTTTCGTTTATTTTTGTTATTTTTTTTTCTGTTTGTATTATGTGGTGCTAAATAAACATTCTTATTCTTATTAGTTGTTTTTTTTTCATTATATAAGGATTTGTTATGCATAGTAAAAAAAAGTTTCAACACAGAAAAAATTGAACACCATAAAAATAAGACACAACATAGATAAAACATTTAATTCAAAAGTACAGAGGAAACTAGAAAAGATAATCATTAAATGATATTTCTGTCTTGTCCCTTAAAATTCCAACTCTATTCGGCCATTTTGGCGAAATTATTTCATATACCGAACCTAATTAAAATGGATTGTCTATTAAAAAATATAAAAAACAAACAACACTTACTGAATCAATTCGAAGTGAAGCCGCTCATTATCGGAGCGCAATTTCATGATTTCCGAATTGAAGCTTATCGTCGTGTCTCGTGTACTGCTCTCGAGTGAGCTCGGGTATTCAGATATTGTATTGTTAATTTCTGAAAATAATAAACAAATATAAATACGGCTTTAAATATACACCTAGTATTGCCCATGTATTGTTGCAGTCAACTCGCTTAGTCACATGTGTGTGTCATTGTGTATGAGATAGTGTGTGTATTTTTGTGTGTCCTCGCGAATGTTTGTGTGTGTGCTAGGTATAAGCGCGATTGTATTTTTGTGTCACATCTGCATCTTGTTTTACGCATCTATTGCGTGTATTTCTGCGTATTGATGCGTCTATCTAACATCTAACATCTAATATATATAAATCTCGTGTCACAATGTTTGTCCTCAATGGACTCCTAAACCACTTAACCGATTATAATAAAATTCGCACACCATGTGCAGTTTGATCCAACTTGAGAGATAGGATAGGTTTTATCCCGGAAATCCCACGGGAAAGGGAACTATGCGGGTTTTCCTTTGCAAACGCGGGCGAAGCCGCGGGCGGAAATCTAGTGCGTCTATATGTGTACGTGTAAACGAACGTGCGCGTGTGTATACGTATGTACGCGTGTGTATACGTATGTATGCGTGTATGTTTACGTCTTTATATGTGTATATATCTGTACGGGCGTGAGCGTGTGTATGCTTGTATGCGTATGTATATATGCATGTTTACGTCTTTGTGTGTGTGTGTATACTCACGTATATCCTTCGCCACGGCAGCTAGTTGCAGCACGTGTCTTGTCTCATGCGCATCTTCCTGCGCCGGGTTCAGCGTCACCACCATACTGACGGCCTCCCCACGTGCCCCGGATAGACCGGCGCCAAGTAAGCGGGTTAGTTTTGATTCTCTACAGAAAAATTATGAATGTTTAAAAAATGTGTGCGTGTGTGACCTTATTAAAAAAAAATCAACGTGTGGCACTCGGGGACTGCCGCGGAAAAGCTATTGCATGCTATGCCTTCAAGCCACACCTCCGTGCCCGTCGGAGTGGGGAGCGTGAGGTTTTTTCGATACGGAATTTCTCGATTCGGTCCCCGCGCTCAAGGCCCGCGATAGAAGCTATGCAATAGCTTAATAATTTACTATATGCAACTTTACAGCTGAAATACGTCGAATCACGCGTGGTAGGGATAAGAAAAAGATGGCGCGTAACGGAAAAATGTCACCGTAACGAAAAAATGTTACACTAATTTTGCAACCCCGAAGAAGTTTCACTTCAAAAAAGATAACCCTTGTAGAAAGATGGACCATTAATCGTTTTGACTGGATGCAAAAATTATATGCATTAAACCGTTGAAATAAAATACATCTAAACAGTAATTAAATGTGAAAAGTCACTTGTACATGCATGCTATACGTAACGAGCGGTCATGTAATCAATAGGCCTAAGTATACGTGTACGTGAGCTCGGACACAGCTGTAGCCCGCAGCACAATGCACGTGCACGAGTTGATTTACACATCTCCAGCGCCTTCTCTCTACAAACCGCTCTGAAACCATACATGCGCTACATATCACTGCTCTACACGCTATCCACGCTTTACAAATCAGCAGCGCTCTATTCGCCACCGCTCCACTTGTCTCTCATGCTCTACTTGTCCTTGCTCTATCAACCACCGCTTTACACATCACTAGCGCTCTATTCGCCACCGCTCCACTTGTCTCTCATGCTCTACTTGTCCTTGCTCTATCAACCACCGCTTTACACATCACTAGCGCTCTATTCGCCACCGCTCCACTTGTCTCTCATGCTCTACTTGTCCTTGCTCTATCAACCACCGCTTTACACATCACTAGCGCTCTATTCGCCACCGCTCCACTTGTCTCTCATGCTCTACTTGTCCTTGCTCTATCAACCACCGCTTTACACATCACTAGCGCTCTATTCGCCACCGCTCCACTTGTCTCTCATGCTCTACTTGTCCTTGCTCTATCAACCACCGCTTTACACATCACTAGCGCTCTATTCGCCACCGCTCCACTTGTCTCTCATGCTCTACTTGTCCTTGCTCTATCAACCACCGCTTTACACATCACTAGCGCTCTATTCGCCACCGCTCCACTTGTCTCTCATGCTCTACTTGTCCTTGCTCTATCAACCACCGCTTTACACATCACTAGCGCTCTATTCGCCACCGCTCCACTTGTCTCTCATGCTCTACTTGTCCTTGCTCTATCAACCACCGCTTTACACATCACTAGCGCTCTATTCGCCACCGCTCCACTTGTCTCTCATGCTCTACTTGTCCTTGCTCTATCAACCACCGCTTTACACATCACTAGCGCTCTATTCGCCACCGCTCCACTTGTCTCTCATGCTCTACTTGTCCTTGCTCTATCAACCACCGCTTTACACATCACTAGCGCTCTATTCGCCACCGCTCCACTTGTCTCTCATGCTCTACTTGTCCTTGCTCTATCAACCACCGCTTTACACATCACTAGCGCTCTATTCGCCACCGCTCCACTTGTCTCTCATGCTCTACTTGTCCTTGCTCTATCAACCACCGCTTTACACATCACTAGCGCTCTATTCGCCACCGTTCCACTTGTCTCCCGTGCTCTACTTGTCCTTGTTCTATCAACTACCGCTCTACACATTAGTGATGCGTTTTACACGCCACCGATCTACTCGTCGATAGCGCTCTACACACCCTTGCTCTATCACCCACCGCTCTATGTTTGCTCTACACTCACCGGCGCCGCAGCGTGTGCAGGCAGCGCTCTACACACACGCTCTACATCAGCACACACTCACCGGTAGGGCACGAGCGCGGGGCCCGCGTGCCGGCGCCGCAGCGTGTGCAGGCAGCGCTCTACACACACGCTCTACATCAGCACACACTCACCGGTAGGGCACGAGCGCGGGGCCCGCGTGCCGGCGCCGCAGCGTGTGCAGGCAGCGCTCTACACACACGCTCTACATCAGCACACACTCACCGGTAGGGCACGAGCGCGGGGCCCGCGTGCCGGCGCCGCAGCGTGTGCAGGCAGCGCTCTACACACACGCTCTACATCAGCACACACTCACCGGTAGGGCACGAGCGCGGGGCCCGCGTGCCGGCGCCGCAGCGTGTGCAGGCAGCGCTCTACACACACGCTCTACATCAGCACACACTCACCGGCGCCGCAGCGTGTGCAGGCAGCGCTCTACACACACGCTCTACATCAGCACACACTCACCGGTAGGGCACGAGCGCGGGGCCCGCGTGCCGGCGCCGCAGCGTGTGCAGGCAGCGCTCTACACACACGCTCTACATCAGCACACACTCACCGGTAGGGCACGAGCGCGGGGCCCGCGTGCCGGCGCCGCAGCGTGTGCAGGCAGCGCTCTACACACACGCTCTACATCAGCACACACTCACCGGTAGGGCACGAGCGCGGGGCCCGCGTGCCGGCGCCGCAGCGTGTGCAGGCAGCGCTCTACACACACGCTCTACATCAGCACACACTCACCGGCGCCGCAGCGTGTGCAGGCAGCGCTCTACACACACGCTCTACATCAGCACACACTCACCGGTAGGGCACGAGCGCGGGGCCCGCGTGCCGGCGCCGCAGCGTGTGCAGGCAGCGCTCTACACACACGCTCTACATCAGCACACACTCACCGGTAGGGCACGAGCGCGGGGCCCGCGTGCCGGCGCCGCAGCGTGTGCAGGCAGCGCTCTACACACACGCTCTACATCAGCACACACTCACCGGTAGGGCACGAGCGCGGGGCCCGCGTGCCGGCGCCGCAGCGTGTGCAGGCAGCGCTCTACACACACGCTCTACATCAGCACACACTCACCGGTAGGGCACGAGCGCGGGGCCCGCGTGCCGGCGCCGCAGCGTGTGCAGGCAGCGCTCTACACACACGCTCTACATCAGCACACACTCACCGGTAGGGCACGAGCGCGGGGCCCGCGTGCCGGCGCCGCAGCGTGTGCAGGCAGCGCTCTACACACACGCTCTACATCAGCACACACTCACCGGTAGGGCACGAGCGCGGGGCCCGCGTGCCGGCGCCGCAGCGTGTGCAGGCAGCGCTCGAGCACGTGCAGCGACGAGTTGATGGCGCGCGACTCCTGCATGCGCGCGCCCGTGTTGCGCGTGCGCCGGGCGCGCTCGCAGCCCGCCAGGTCGCACAGGCGCACGCACGACGTGCTGCAGGCGCCATCTTGCAATACACAATACATACATTCAAACAATACAGAAAAACTTCACGTAAAACGTATTTTGTTATTTTTTTAACACAGCGCGAGTCAAGGCGAGAGACGCGGATTTATTATTTCTCAATAATAAAGCATTTTGTGTGCTATAAATAATAAAACTTAATATGAATTCCTTTTAGTTTGCCGAAATTAAACATTTACAATTTCATACAAAATGGTAATTTTTAAACGTATTATTCAACAATATGAATTCATGAAAAGCACTCACTTTTTAATTAACATTTTCAAATTTAGCAGTGTTTTATTCACTTGCGAAGATCTAACAAAAAATAACTAACTAAACATTGCTATTTTTTCCACACATTATTCTTCCTTACGCTTATAATAAATTCTACCTGTCTCCGTGACCATAGTGATAGTGAATATGCAGTGTGATCGCGAGGACTGCGCGTGTACACCCGTAGCGGCAACTTGCAGCTGATGTTTACCGGCCACCATGATGTCGTACGCTTCTTCACCTGATCGCACGAATGCTTGCGTCGCTCCCTATTATTGCATTTGGATGGAATTAAAAAATATGGCAAAAAAGAAAAATATGTATATGCAACTACTTATGTAAAACGGTTTTTTATGGTAAAAATATCTAAACAACATTTTTGAGCTACACAATGATTTTAGACAGGATATATTTAATTACTTGAAAAATAGCATATTTTAAAATTAATCTGTGCCCAAAACTAATTTCTAACTATAAATATTGCTTCTATTTGTATCACTAATAGAATATTAAATTAATTAAGATTAAGTATCCTAATTGCAGCTAAGCTTAGAAGAAAACAATGAAGAAATATTTTTTTTGTTATTATTCAAATATGTATTATAATCAAGAACAGAATACTCTAAAATTACATACCTTTACGTAGACATTTCCACCGGAATCCTCACGGATAACAAGTTTTGTGGCATTCCCTCTTTCCCTGGCAGCAAGTAAGTCATATATCCCTTCATTGTATATCTCTATGAATGATACCTGCAATAAGCAGTGTATTATGCAACAATGTACATGATATCAAAAGGTAATTAGAAATATAGTGTTAGTGTACTAATCTTTATTTTTATTTTACATAGCTACGTTCAAATTCAACATTATCATTAAACTTTTACAAAAATTCAAGGAACTATCAGAGATACATTTTATAAAGATTACACTTACATAGTTGTAAGAGCGAACATTATTTTATCAGAATGAGCACAATAATCAAGTGTTGATTATCCAGTTTTTTAATATAGCTGGAGTTTTAATAATTAGGCTGTCAATGCTCACTTACCCATACGTAATGTCTAGTTTGAGCGGATAGATCTAGTTGACTGACTGACTGATTACAGGATAATTGGGCGCTCATTCTTTTGTACTTGTCTCTTAATGGAGCGGACACTTTTCTTAATCTTTTCACCCACTGAAAAAATACTATTATTAACATCACACAGTTTATATTTAAAAAAAAATCTAAATATCAAATAAAAATTGTATATTGTTTTATTTAAATGCTGTAACTTTCTGCAATTTATCGGAACAGTAGACCAATTTATCTGTATTCTTTGTTTGAAGCTATTCAATAAATAAATAATACATATTTGTAGTAGAAAATAGTTTTACACTTGCAAATGATAACTACTTCTTACATAAATTAAAAGAAATAATCAACCTACCTGTAACTCATATTCCTGCTCAGCATAATTAAGTCTATCAACGCCACCTTCGGACGGCTTAAAATCTGGCACTTTAGCAACATCCACAAGCTTGAAGACATATTCTAAAGATCGAGGGACTAAGCCTGGTGACGCTACTGTCCCCATGAGGGTGTAGGTTTTACCAGAACCTGACGCTCCATATGTAAGTAACGTAAAGCTGCGACCTTCAGGCAACTTTTTTAAATTATCCTTGACGACATGGTCAAATATTTCCTGGAAATTTAAATAAATTTGTTATAAAAGTAACAAGAATTAAGATAAGAATCGAAAGAAGGAGCTATAGTAAGAAGTTCATAAATAATGTTACCTTTTGTGTAGTGTCTGATCTGAATATGTGCGAGAAAGTGTACATTTTCGACACATTATGCTGCGTTCGTCGGCCATGGCCAGCTGTCGCGGTATCGAGAGATGTTATTAGGCAACGATCAGAACGTACTTCGTATAGATCACTTGGCGCAATGCAAGGTTTCAGCCGCAAATACACTTGCACTAATTCAGGCTCGTCACATACTATGGATTCCTCTTCGAAAAGATCCATTAGATTTGTTCCCTTCTGCGGTCGGGGGCGCATGAACGGATTTGATATAAGCGGTGGTCTAGGTTCAATAAAAGATGGAACATCTCGTTTAGATTGATTTATCTCAGAATATCGATCGGACATGATAATTACTTACATACAATAGATACATGAAATATAATAAATTTTACAAGTAACTAATATATTAATAGCTAAACTAAAACAACAAGACACAACAAGAATTAATATTCTCCAACGGCACAACTTTCAAAAAATTTTAAACTAACTTTTTTAAAAATTAAATGGACATGGTTCTTTTAAGCGGATAAGATACTAGCTTTTTGAGAATATCCATAGACTAAAAATGAACCTAATTTATATTTCCTAAAAATTATAAAATTAGATAAAAAATTATTCACAATATTTTAAAGTATTCAGATTTTACATTTAATACTTTAATATTTCATTATAATACCATTTCTACATGTTGTGTCAAATTTAAATTCAATCAATGTCCAATGACAATCGTCAATCAGTCATTGGTCATTTTTACAATTTTACAAAATACAAATGTCGGCCAAGTGCTTGTGTGTGGATGGATTGTTGTTTATTTTTCTACTATTATAAAATTAAACCGATGATAAAAGGGAGTCGGGCCGGATTTAGTTCTATTTATCTCTTTAAATTGTCTAAACACTTGCTCTGTAGTTTTCAAAGTGTGTCGTTGGTGTTGTACGGAATTTATGAGGATTGAAGATGTGATTATTTGTCGTATTTGGCTTTGTGCCATCCTGAGGTTTTAAGTTTAAAAGCAAAATGGTTTGGTTTTCGTGTATTATATGGTTTTTAATCGTGGGAAGGTCCGTTGGATTTTGTCCATCGTTATGTTCGTGCAAAGTAATAAAATCGGGTGACAGTGCGACCGAGCTGGTCCCGAGCGAGTTGAGATGTGGAGGTAACCCTGGCCAGTTGACGGAGCTCAAAGAAATCGACTTGAGCAAACTTTTTATGCTCGTTGTAAGCTTGTAAGTATTACTTGATTTTTTATCATTCACAAAAATGTAAATTATGTTAAAATAATAAAATAAATATTTCCGGACAATTTTCACACACGGCACGATCTGATCCCATACTATGCTTTCGCTTGTGTTAGGGAACCAGGTGGCTGATAAACATACACATATATAATTTTAAATAAATACTTATATAGATAACTAGCGGTCCGCCCCGGCTTCGCCCGTGGTACATGTTTACGTTTTCTCTACATAAGAACCATCCTCGTACTTCAAGGAATATAATAAAAAAATAATTATCGAAATCGGTTCAGCCGTTCTCGAGTTATGTGCTTACCAACACATTTTGCGATTCATTTTTATATATAAGATTAACACCCAGACACAGAGCAACCATCTATGTTCATCACACAAATATTTGCCCCGGGTGGGAATCAAACCCACGACCTCTGGCTTGGAAAGTAGGGCCACTACCAACCAAGCCTGTTGGTCAGTCATGTAATATGTAATTATTATAGAAAATATTTATAATATAATTCTTTGGTTTCAGGAACTTATCTGGAAATGCGATTTCAACTTTGTCAAGGGATCTTCATTTACCAAAATTACAAAAGCTGTAAGTATATTACTTATTTGAAATTTGTCTACTTAGCTACATAATTATAACTATTGGTTCCAAATCAAGTTTGAGTTTGAGTTTGATCAACATACATACAGTTCACTATTTCAATTGCCTTTTAATCAGGTATTACCAAAACTACTTAATAAATAAACTTACTATAAACTTTATATTTTACAGAGATCTAAGCAGAAATCAAATAAACTTAATAGAATCAGATGCCTTCTACAATATGACTTCACTGAAAAGACTGGATTTATCACATAATCAAATAAGTAATGTTTACAAAGAAATGTTTAAAGGACTGGTTAATTTGGAGCGGTTGAATTTATCTCGCAATCATATATCAGCACTTGGAAGTGGGACGTTTGATTATTTAATTGGTTTGAAACAATTGTAAGTGAACATTCTTGTTAGCTTTTTATTGATGTTTTGTTTAAAAGCTATTTCTTTCCCACAAAAACACAAAAAATAGCTGTAATATAAAGTTTAGGTAATAGATTATAATTACATTCAATATAATATATCCAACTGTTACCAATTGACCTTTTTTTGATGTCACAACAGTCAGGTTTCATGAAATAAAAGTATTGTATAGTTAATGATAATATTATCATTGTTAACTTTATAAAATTACCATCATTAAATTTGTTACAGAGATATTACAGAAAACCCTCTAATATGCAACTGTGATTTACTCTGGCTAGGCGACTGGTCAAGAAATACAAGCGTCAAGTTATTTGGTGGTCCAAAATGTGCATATCCAGAGAACATGGCCGACAAGCCAGTACGAAAACTGAGAATTTTCCTAGATCTCTCTGCATGTGGTAGTGTTCTGCCCGCAAATAGTTTGATTGTGAAACCATCACATGATCAAGTGGTTTTTGAAGGGGATACATTGAGTTTAACATGTAATGCCCCCTTTGCTTCAGTGGTAGCCAAATATGAGTTAAACTGGGTCCATTCAATGCAAGAATGCTGTGGTGACGTAAATATAACAAGCACCGATATGCAAGAAGAAGGCTTGGCTGAAACAACTGTATACTTTCCCTGTATTTCTACCCACCATGCGGGAAATTGGACGTGTTCATATTGTGACCAGAACCACATTAAACACAATTATACAGTACAAATTATAGTTTTATCGAACTTTACGCAATATTGTCCGACGGATAATACAGTCGGGAACAAGGGGTTGTATTCATGGCCGCAGTTATTGTTAAATCATACTGCATCTGTGCCTTGTAGGAGCGGTGAAGGCAAAGCGTATAGGCAATGCTTTGATAACGCTACCTGGGGTCAAGCGAATACGACAGAATGTTCGTATATCAGCAACATAACAAAGTTATTGCAACAGTTTGCGTTACTGAACGTCAGTTTAGTGCAATTTTCGGCTATAAATGCTACGGAAAGATTGGCTATGCTGATTGAAGAGAAGACGTATCCGTTGGCCGAAATATCAGATGCAGACGATGTTATGTTTATCGCGGACGCTGTTAAAAACTATATGCAGTATATTGCTGAAGAGAAAGATTTAGGTATGTTATAAGATTATAAAATGTATATGTCACTAAATGTTTTCAAAAATGTAATTTATTGATTCAAATTTGTATTTGCTTTATGAAAATGCCATTTTGGGTGTCAATGAGATCAATATAATATAGTTGTGAATATATTCATAACCGAATGTTTTATGCAAGCAAAATTGTATTTCAAACCTTTTTCTATTTTGTTTAAAAACCTTTCATTCCAGGCTCAGCATTACTAGAAGTGATAGAAGCGTCAATGAACATATCCACATCAGTTATGACTCGCGCGGAAATAATTCATGGATCGTGTACGAACCTGGTGCGAGCTGCCGAGAAAATATCTGCACACACAGCTAATGTACAAGGGCATAAGGTGAGGATTTTATTTTACAAAATACTTTATTATAGAAAGCACTCCAAGGATTCCATCTTCGTAAAAAACTTTTTTTAGTAGTAAATGTTTATATTGTGATGACAATTTAATTTTTTTGAAGTGACTTCTTGTGGCGCGTTGAGAGTAACATTTCAAGGTCGCGTCATGGCAATACCGTCATGATATGGTGTTAGGCGACGATTTTGGTAACTTACCAAAGAAGTTCACTTCTGACACGTGTGCTCGGCACACACGCTCTTTTAATTAAGAATTTAAATCCCCTAAAGGCGAATCTACTTTCTACTTTCTGGGGAATCTTTCCATTTGTTGTTTATTTCAAATACAATTTTTTTTTCATTATTCTACCGTTACAAGGAAACTTGTTGGCTAATCCATACTTTAATATTATAAATGCGAAAGTAACTCTGTCTGTCTGTCTGTTACTCAATCACGCCTAAACTACTGAACCAATTTGCATGAAATTTGGTATATTTTGATACCCGAGAAAGGACATAGGCTACCTTTTATTGCGGAAAATGTACCACGGGCGAAGCCGGGGCGGACCACTAGTAAATTATAAAATTACTATAAAAATTTCAGCAAAAACTAGCGATCGAGCGTTTCCCAGCCCGCGAAGGGTTCAGCGGAGTCACGTGTGTATGGTACAGTGCGGAGCGCGGCGGGCGAAGCCCGAGGCGGAGGGAAAGCGAACGACGGTTACACTGTTCGACCACTAATAGGACTGTGGCACCGTTGTTGACTGTTACAGACGCGTTTATATATGCTAGTGTGCAGGTCAGTTTGTAAATGTATATTTTTTTTCAATTTGTACAATGCAAATTTGAATTGAATCATACAAATTTAATTTTTTAATATTTGCATAACACGGTATTTCTTTATTAGTAAAATTTGTAATCTTTAGACAATCCAAAAATGCTATGCAGAATGTTTGTTACATAAATAATATGTAAAATAATTATTATATTATCCCACCAACCATTCATTTGACATTTTAATTAATCACAGTACATGCTACATTGCCACAATTTTGGCAATGTACTGTAGTTTAGAATGAGTTTTATCATGTCTATCCAACAACTATATATAAATTTAAACCGTACATAATAATAATTATATAACATCCCTTCCAGATCCCTCAATCACTTCTCTACAGCACATCAGACTCAGGTCTGCTCCTCCAGAGCAAGCCACAAGAGTTAGTAGTATCGTTCTACGAAGACGCTTCACTGTTCCCCCTTCTACCAGAGGTAGACGACGGACCAATAAGAGGACACCGGTCTAAGGACTATTATGGCAGGAGTACTAAAAGAGAGGATATGAATATGGAGATTACTTCGCCAGTGGTTGGGTTTCAACTTGGTAAGAGACTTGTTATAGTAATGACTTCTGCCTTTGGTTTCGGCCGCTTTGTCCTTACATCAACAACCACTATCTATTAAAAAAAAAGATGGGTTGTAGTCCGGGAGTGCCGGCAGAAGTGAAAACGCGCGTAGTAGAGAGGGGATAGCTGTCTACTCTCCATCCGTCTTACGCTTTTTCGATCAGGTCACGTGTCCTGACGCGAGTTTAAGATTTTATACCATTACAGAAAAAGTGCTCAACTCCGCTAAAGAAGTTTTCACTTCAAATAAATCAAAATCTGTTGCGTAATTTTAAAGATCTTAGCGTAAAGACATTCAGATAACTTGATAAACTCAATTTCACGTTTTCTTTTATCCTTTTTCGAGTAATTTTTTTAATTTACTATTAAAGCGACTCGATTGAGACCCACTTCAAACGGACAGATTTAATTCAAACTTTGTTTACTTGCCGGATCAGTGTCAATACAATAATATCACAAATTTTAGAGTTTTTGTTGTACTACATGACTTATTTGTACACTTATCAAGGATCAGTGACAATACAAAAAAAAAAAAAACATAAGTTTAAGCCTGTTTTTTGACGTATCTTATGTTTTTTGAAGTTATACTTCTTTTGGCGCGATGGAGAAAAATGATGAGAGTGAATTTATACGATGCGCGCGCACTCCGACACCTGAATTTAACAGCATGAAGTTAGTTCTAGGTGGTATGAAAATTGATAACTATGTTCAAGTTGTATATTCTAGTATTTTTCCCATACGCCAAAGAAGTATAACTTGTAACGCGTGTACATAAGTACAGACATTCTGTTGAATTTATATTTTTTGGTTTTATGGCATTCAAATGTTTTATAAATATAAATTTATAAAGAATAGAAAAAATTCGATCACGAGGTGGGACTCGAACCCGCATCCTTTTGCGCCATTACGGGGCGGATGCCTCATCAACTTAGCCACTCGTGACCCGCCAGAGCAATCGAATTTATTCTATTCTTTCAGTTTTATGTGTCTTAAGGGACACACCGCGCGCCATCTATTGAGATGATTAACAACCATTTCAACCAATATGGAGCACTTTTCATTGAATACAATATTGTAACGATGGAACACAACCTTTTTGAAATTTTTTTCTATTCTTTATAAATTTACATACATTCTTTTTTTTTGCTCAGACGACGTATCAATGCACGGCTCGTTGCTGGAGCCGATAATAGTGACGGTGCGTGCGGGGGGCGGGGCGGGGGACGCGCGGGCCGCGCTGTGGGACCGCGGTGTGCGGCGGTGGACTGATAACACGTCGGGTATGTGCACACACACAAACTGTCTGTGATAGACATACATAAATAGAAATATATATAGTGTACACACAAATACACTCACTGGCATACGCACACGCACACACATACACATACACATACACACGCACTATACATACAGCGGTGGACGTTTAATTAGAAACACGTAACACGATGAAGTAGTTATCAAATTCATTTAACATTTATGTATTAACGTATTATAGAGATTAAGTATTATTTCATATGTAATAGAACACCCGTTTATCTAGTTTCATGAGAAACTGCTTAATTTTAATCAAACATTAGCTTAAATTAATAAAATTAAACAACTTTAAGTGAAATCTAATTTCCGAGTATTTTCAGTCTGGACAACAAATTAGAAACAGCATGGTTCGAGTGTTCCAAAGTCAAAACCTGTTGAAATGCCGCCAATATTTTTTTCTTCGACAAATATTTGCACCGTTTTTTAAACATTCCATCTAAAAGTTTCTGAAAATTAATTTGCTTTGCAGTATAAATGGGTAAAAGTAAGATTTGTGACCCATCAACAAGAAAAATAATTTTAAGTTTACATTTTGACAAAAACTGGAGTTACAGGAAAATTGAAAATAATTTAGAGTGTTCGATAAAAAGATATTCAATGCTACAGTTTATTTAAAAGAGCATGGTACTTCTGATTAAGTGCCTAAAAAAGGTCGATGATTAAAAACCACTCCTCGCGAGCATAGGCAAATAATTCTTTTCGCAAAGATGGATCCATTTAAAGGTTCCAATTCTATTAGAAAATATGTTTTTCGGATGTTTGTCGGATATTAGACTTCACATAAAGTTGTTTAATTTTATTAATTTAAGCTAACGTTTGATTAAAATTAAGCAATTTTTTATAAAACTAGATAAACGGGTGTTCTATTACATATGAAATGATGCTTAATATTTAATACGTTAATACACAAAAGTAAATAAATTTGATGACTACTTCATCCTGTTACATGTTTCTAATTAAACGTCCACCACTGTATATATTACGATTGAAGCGTAAAAATTGTTCACAATACATCCTGATCACAATTACGCACCTACAACATGAAATTCATGTTAAGACATTCATAAAAACGCTCACATCGCATTGTGACAATCATAAAAATAACACATAGCGAAATCATAATCGTGGCCGACATATCAATCGATGACGACGTTTTGTGATAATAATAATTAAGAAAAGCAATGAAGCATATAGTAATTAAGAAAAGACATGATTGGTATACCATAATACGGCAGACTTTTTCTTAGTATCATACTTACCCAATTCGTACATTTTTCAATATTTTCAATATTTAAAAAGTGATGCTTGAAAAAATAAAATCTCATTAAACGGCAAATTATTTTTCGTTTCAGATTGCCGAGTATCACACGTGGTGTCTGAAATGATTATAATAAGTTGTACGCGCTTGGCCTACGTGGGTTTATTACAAAACGTAGAAACTGGTATATACGGGGCGAGAACAGATGGCGCGCGTTTCAAAGTGTCCCATCCCGCTGTGTATGTCGGGAGCCTTATTCTTATAGGCTGCGTTAGTTGCGCAACTCTAACATACATCATGTGCTATCCCGCGATACAAATGGCGAAGAAAACCAAACACGCCCTAATAAATACATGGATAGCTATCGGATTGCTCTGTTTCTTATATACCTTGGGTATTTACCAAACGGAAGACATCAAACTGTGTCAAATACTCGGTCTTTTGATTCATTATCTGTCGCTATGCTGTTTGCTGTGGATGTGTGTGTCAGCCAGTAATATGTATAAATGGGTGACGAAAACTCACAATCCTGTAAGGTCGCCTGAAGATGAAATTCCACCAGATATACCGATTCAGAAACCTATTTTAGGGTTGTATTTAGTAGGATGGGGGATAGCTTTGATTGTATGCGGGATTTCGGGAGCTGTTAACTTAAAAGATTACGCCGGTTATTCTCAATGTTTTTTGAGCACAGCACCAGCTTTGAGTGCCTTATTCATACCTGGAGCGATTTTGCTAATGTTTTTAACGATTTTGTTTCTTCTTATACGGTGTACGATACGAAGTATGAACGTACAACTGTCTGAAGGTACACAAGCAACAGAAAATGTTGATTTGGAGATGTGGGAACCGAATCAGGCCAATGAGGCTGAGAGACGCAGTATTAAATCGGCTGCCGATTCAGAAGTAGATGACGTAGAACATACACCCATAATACAGTTGCGAGCTCAAGTTATAGTGCTTTGTTTATACTTGTCCGTTTGGACTTGTGGCGCTGTAGCAGTGTATAGACCATTACCAGCGTACTTGCCGTATCAAGAAGATATATGTAGCATTATATATGCTGTCTGTGCCACAGTATTGGGCACTTTCATTTTGTTCTTCTATGGCATAGCGAGAAGTGACGTCAGAGCGCAATGGTCAATGATGCATTGCTATCTACAATCAAGCAAACAGTGCTGTAGGAATCGAAGTGTTTTCGATACAAATCACAGAGCTTTGCCGAATCAAACGTCCACCGCACCCGTTTCGCAGATCCCAGGCGATAATAGATCGAGATCCGGTAGTAGGAGCTCAAATAGAACTAACTCGAAAACAAATAATAGTGGTACCTATAAAGCAGGAGCTGAATTAAACGGACAAACGTTGCAGAAAGATCTTCAGAAAAATATTAATGGAAAAACACCTAATATCAACCTAGTTGTATTGCATAGACAGCAATACAGATCAAATAATTCTATGATGACGTACCCCGATAGTAATAATTTCGTACCAGAGATGTTCTATAATCCAAACCAAATTAACGTAGCCAAGAAATTCTTCAAGAAACAAAGACAAAGTATGAAAAGAAATTGCTTAGAACTTCCCTTACGAAGAGATTGTGACGAAGAATCAAATATTTCCCTACCATTGCCTTCAAAAGAGGCATATAATGGTATTGCGAATATGATGAAGTCTGGTACGAAAGTGAACAACACGAATTTGCACGTAGATAAAACAAATAACGGCATGAAGGAGACCCGTAACGCAGTCAATCCAAACTTGTTGGAAGACGAATCTAAAGACTTTAAAAGTTATTCCACAGTTAAAAAATCGTGGAACAGAAATGACGATTCCAAGCCTGGAAGAGATCAAATAATGAACATATATACAAATGTTCCTGAGACGCAAGTGCCACAACATCAAGTGGTCAAAGCTAATGTACAGAAACCATTAAACGGACAAAGGAATAGCGTATCAGAAGAATGTCTGCAAAGTCATGCCAATGACCAGCCCGAAATGCGCACAATATCCCAGCAATGTAGTCTAGAATACAGTTCAGCTTCCGAAATGGCCATGCCGCATACATGCTCCGACCAAACTATCAATACGCATTCAGAAATGACCTCGCTACAAGAAACGCACAGTGCCTTATGTTCTACTAACGAAATCACAGACACGGAAAGTTTCGGTCAATACATTGACTACTTACAGCCAAATAAGAATCAAGAAAATAAAGACGGAGTCGACAAATCTTTGCAAGATATTTCTGAAGAATGTACAATGCACAGCGATGATATAAATCGATCTAGTACGCCCCAGGATGTCGTATGTTTGGGAGAGATGGATAACTTACTACAAAATCAGGATGATATAGAAGGTTCTAAAGAAAAACTTGACGGTGGTAAAGAGGAGTATTTCATGGCGAAAACGACGTACGATTTTGAGACTTGCAGTACAAATGCGAGCGAACAAGGCTTTGAAAACGAAAGCGACATTTATTGTCCAAACTACCAAGTCTCAGAAGTGAGCATACGAAGTCACGGCTTATACGCCCCTTCGCCATCGTCAATGTGTCCAAATGAAATAAGCTTCAGCAACGAAGACGTATCAACGATAGAGAGTCAATATGTGAACTACGACCCGGGGTGGCGGAAAACGATAAAAAATAATCCAAAATTGGGCAAATACGTTCCAACGCCAGCGTTGAGTTGTCCAGAAGTTAATTGTGAGAGTCCTGTGTCGTTTTCTAGCGATTTAGATGAATTGTACACGCAAATAACAAGTAGAGATAAGGAAAGGATACCTCGTAAGGAACAGTTGGACGTAACGGTTAATAGTGACGTGACGCTCAAACCTGACAGTGACAGTTGTGTGAGCGAAGCCGTGTCTGATGTAGAGAGGAAAGGGGAAACTACTGTGTAGCTAATTTTTGCCAGAAATTCTGGTTTGAAGTCTGCATGCTCTTGCGTAAAGAACTTTTGTAGTACAGAAAATTGTACTCGATTTTCTTTAGTGTTTCATTAACACAAATAACAAGTGCGACTATTTCTCGAGGTTTTATGTCGAATAAGAATAAAAATGTTTACTACTCAAGTGAAAATTAAAATAGAATGTTACCATTTTCGGACATTTTATTAGCTATTTATTTTATTGTATAGTCGTTTATGCATTTTATTCTAAATTTTCATTTATGGATTGAAATGATCACTGCCAACTAATAATTACTAACATAGAATTAGGAATTTTGGAATGTTACAATTTGTTTAACGTAATTGACAAATTTTTGTATATTTTTATGTGCCATTTGTTTTAAGTTTGTATAAAGTAATGTTAAGTTGTAATTTATGTACATTTATTTATTTTTAAGCCTTTTTGCAATTTTAATTTGTTAAATTTATTAGTGTGACGAAATTCAAACTAAACATTGGGTTGAAACTTTGCTTCCTTAAAAAAATTATAAAAGTTGGGGCAGGAATTTTCTCAATTGCTCTTGTAACATATATAATATTTGTCACAAAATATTTGAAAAATATCTTTGTAGCAGCTACTTGTGAAATAGTACACCAATATAGTAGACCTTTTATTGACACTGCTTAATTAGCTGCATAAATAATCTAAAGTTAAAGAAATCGAGTAAAAAAACAAACAAAGATATTATGAGTAAAAAGATGTAGACAGGTTGTTAGTGCTCCGGGCGTGGAAAGTCGAAATGTGGCTAATTTGCCATATTATAAGTACTTCAGTTGTCTCTTTTTCTCTCACGATAATTGAAACATGCCATCTAAGTTTTACGTCTAATCGTGCGCCATTTTTGATGATCGAAAGTTGTGTTGGTAAACTGTCTACACATTTTTACTCATAATATCATTGTTCAAATAGATAATTTTGTACAGTAAAAATGTTTGGATTAGATATTATATCGGGTTGTTTCGGCTTATTGTCGCTGTGTAAATTATAATATGTATTAGTGTTAAGACAGATCGATGTGCCAAATTTATCGGATTGTTGGTGATTTTATGCCTTTTCGGTGTTAGAGATTTGACTGATTTTTATCTTCGCCTTACTTCTAGTCTTTTTGACGGTTTATTTTACGTTTATACAAAATTAACTGAAATAATTTTTCTTTCATCGTGACGTCAGTTGAATTTAGATTGCGTAATAATTTGTATTATACACACTGGTCTTCCAATGCATAAATTCATACTGAGTTTATTGGAACAGTTTTTTGTGCCTTTCGTATCTGAAAATAAATCTTTTTCTGATCTCATTTCTCAAATTTTTTCGATTGACATCAACCATTTTGTATTAAGATAAATAACGGTATAAATATTATATTGTAATATCAATGTTTTACGTTATCGAAGTAATATGTAGATTGTATAGTGTTTATAAACCTGTATGTAGTAGAATTTTAATTATTTCAGGCATTGGCTTTGTGGCGGTTTAATGTTTTACGAAAATGTGTTGCTATATTTGCATGGATGTTGGCTTGTTAAAGGGATATTCTAAATTGTTTATCTTGTGTTTATGTAAAAAATCGGTAAAATTGTGAAATTGTAAACAAAAAGATTCAATATTGGCTGCTCGAAGGTAAAATTAGAAATCTTAGTGTATGTCAACATCACCTCTAAAAATTACTACAAAAATAAGCTAAGTATTACTAATAATGTATGATAGATCAAAGAATATACTGATTGATATCTACATTATTGTAATTGAATTTTTTTTAGCTATTGCATAGCTTTTAACGATGGCCTTGAGCGCGGTGACCCAATCGAGAAATTCCGTAACGAAAAAACCTCACGCTCCCCACTCCGACGGGCGGAGGTGTGGCTTGAAGCATGCAATAGCTTTACCGCGGCAGTCCCCGAGTGACACACGTCTTTTTTACTAATTATGTTTCAATCCAACTTCTCGTTATGTTTAACCGTCACAAATTTACTGTCTGGTTATATAACGTGCAGTTAAATGCACATATACACAACTGTTTTGATAAATATTACCGATTTGTGAATATAATATATATGAATAGAAAATTTATAAACGGTTAGCTTTTTGTGGGCATATTGCATAATAAAAAGCATTTGCACTTTATAAGATGTTTTATTTCAAAACCATTTTATTACATTATAATTAGGAACATCAATATTTCTTTGGTTTATTAAAAGAGATGTTTCAAAGGGCTTGTAATACGAAGTAGGAAAAAGTTTATTTAATAATTTATTTAAAAAAAGCGAAATGTCAAAATTGACATTTCCCGCATATAGTTATCTGTTTAAGTTCTTTTGAATTGAAGTGATCTTTTGCTTTAAAAATGATTTACATCATTTAATATCGTAAAATAAAAAAAAAAATAGTTTCTTATATATCTAGATTCTAGATATACAAAGTTCAAATCCAAGCCGCACGATTTTGAAACATCTCCCTAATTTACAACTTAAAATTAATACATTATACATATTTTTTTTATGATAGAAGAAGGCAAACGAGCCGACATGGAAGAAATAATAAAATATTAAAAAAAAAAATAATAAAAAAATATTGACATAGAAACAAAAGAAATGGAATAAAGATATACTTAACTACAAATTATAAAACGTTATCACCATGTTTACAAAATATTATTTATTATACATGCATAATATGGAATAACATGCATTTCACTTCATTATCACGTATGCAAAAATACATTTTTTTATCACTTTGACCTCCTATCAGTGAGGTTGAGTATTGAACTATATAACTTGTGATTGAGAAAATTAATAATTAATTTTAATTGCAGCGATGATAGATAAAATGGAATCACATGTATGTGAGAATGTCATGTTAGAATGCATGATGAAGACATGTTTTCAGTCCCCATACCATGATTTCTTAAGCAGTACTATATCCAGTGTGGAAAGAGGACAGCGCTATATAGGTCGTCTAGCGCTGTCACTTTCGCACGCTGGAAATAATATTATTAAGACATCATGACCCTTCTTTAAATTTAATACGATTACGATTTGGCGACAAATTGTAACGAAATAAAAGGAATTTTTATTAGAACTTAAATATATTTATATATAATATAAAATCAGTGGATATCATTTCAGTGTAATATAAAAAGACACATGTTGACCCAATCATGTCACACGCATGATACGGAATTATTAAGGTTAATTATTATGATATAATTTGAGTATATTTAAGATATTATAATTAGATTATTTGTACAAAAAAAAATATATATTATACACTAAAATGGCCTTTAGCTTATATTATTTGTTTTAAGAAATGTTTCGTGGTAAAAGAAACTTACTTCACATTAAAACTACTTCATATAATACATAATTATAGTCAATGAGTAAGACATAATATATTTTATAAATTCACATAGAACGTACAAATTACAATGCGGAATACTCAAACGAAACTAAATTTTAAGTATCACCACATCACACATCACGGCTTATCTACACTTAAAAGAAAAATAATTTCAAGAACGTTTTAAAATTCAGTTTAGTTTGAGAATTCAGTGAATATTAATATTTTATTTTTCTCTATGCAGTTTAATATTTTACTATTCTCTATGCACTCGTACTTTCTTTGATTACAGTGAAAACTGCTTCAGACGTGACAGCGCTAATTTTGCCGCTCAAAATGATATTTCATGCATACATAATACATTATAGTAGGTAGGTTTTAAACGAGTGTAACCAAATTTTTACTGTGCCTTGGGAATGTTCCCATTTTTTTTTAACTCCCAACGATTTTAAATAACTTTATATTCTAAAATGTATATAATATAATCATGAAAAATAAAAGCATGGTTCGACCAAGTGAAGAAAAACTCTGCCTACGGGTATTGGGCAGAGTTTTCACGAGAAATTCGATTCTGAACTAATGTTCAGAATCTGGCAGTAATCTGCCATGGATGATGGAATAAGGTGTTAATTTGAGCGAATGTCCATACAACATTACTCGGACACTTCTTGACGACGGCTAGGATTGTTAGTAGTTGTTTATAGTATGTTCAATAGAACAATTGGAGACCTAAAATATACATTGTCTACACTTCGTACCATAACCAATACGAAATGTGACATAAACAATAGAGAACACTTATACATATTTATTATCTATCACGCATTGGCCGGTAAAGCCAAGCGCGAAGTAATAACCCTGCCCTTATCCGCGACGGCTTCAAACACCCGACCCATTATGCTACGCTGGATTTCCTCTGTTGGTTTCTTTTTACCTGAAATTTTGTTGTAGGGTTACGTACATACTTTTTATTGAAGGAAAAAGCTCTCTAAAATTGATATCGGAAATAACAATAATAGATGCTCATTAAAAATAACCTGAAGGCTGCATTAATACAAAATAAACAAAAAATTTGATATCGACTAATGGTTTAAAAGAAAATGATCGTAGATCAGGATTTCAAATGCAAACACAATATGTAAACTAGGACTGCACAGCTTAAAACCTCTAAAACTAACTCACAAGTACCACATGTAAAATACGACTACACAGATTAAAACCTCTAAAACCAACTCACCAACAATAAAATCGTGTATCAGCATTTGCAAATGCGAATCCCCCGGTTCAGTCCTATCGACTAGTCTCAGCGCCGCGTTTCCGCAGTACTGCACGCTGGCCACCAGCTGCGCGGAGCTGTCTTTGGCGCCGACCAGCAAGCAACGCGCTTGGACCTTGTGCTCCGGTCGTATTCGGTACCAGGCTGCCCCTAAAATAATTTGGCTTTGTCTGATGACAGGAAGGACAGTAATTGTACCTGTTAGTACGGAAAAATAGCAGCAACAACAGCTATATTGCTGATAAAGTTAAGCTGGAACTAGAAAATGTAATCTTTTCGTCAGAGTAAATTTTTACTAAGTGACAGGACTGAATTATGATGATGTTTTGTTTTCTAAAAACCAATCCTTCTTACCTCTGACATAGTTTAACGCGCCGGTCCAATCTCTTGCTCGAGAGTTTGCCCATTTATTGTTTTCTGACACGCCCTCAGCAAGCCATCTTTCAGGGAAATAAGGCCACTGTACAAAAAGAAGCAATTGAACTTACTTAACAATAAATCCGTATAAACTAAAGCATAACTACAGAGATAATTAAAAAACTTAAAACATATTATATAGTTAGAGTTGAAAAGAGATACGGAAATGAAAAACTTCAAGATACGGGAAACGTATCTTGAAGATTTACGTTCTTTCGTTTCTTAAATTATTAATAAATAATAATAAGTTGTTCTATAAAGTATTCTACAATATATTTTATACAAACCTGTATGAAATGCAGAGATCGTTGACAAAACTTAGCTGGTGGGTGTTGCCAGTAGAGATTCGGATGTGGTGCTCCAACCACTATGAACTTGCTTATCAGGGACCCTTGGCAGTGTACTAGATACCTAGCAAGAAAAGCTTAATTTATTAGGCAAGATACAGTAGGAAATATTAAGCTTTAATTACGAGTCACATACATAATATTATCAAAATAGTTGGTAATTATTGTAAATAGCAGTCGCTTTACGAATTATTTGATGACTGATTGATGTCCATGATTGTGTTGTTATTGCGGACACCGTTTTATTATAATCTATAATCTATTAAAACAACTATTATGGTACAACAACTTAATGAGATAATTCTTGGTATGGAGGCGAAGTTCATAATAATAATGAATAAATAATATTCAGCCGTAACAAACGATTTATTTTTTTTATAAAAAGAAATACTGATCTAAAATGTAGTTACGTAAATTAAAAAGTAATTATCTTGAAAACACCCTCCTCCTACGTGATATAAGTTTGTAAATGTCTACTTACTGAGTATTAGACAGGTATAAATTGTTATACGGATTTAAAATGAGCTGATTCATTATCAGAGGTATTACCCTATCTCTCTTATCTAAGAAACAAATAACTCATAAGGAATTTGACTAGTATGCGCTAAGTTTTGAATGTTGTAATTATCTTGTTATAACTAGATTACGACTAGATACTAGTTGGGACGGAAATGTAGAATCTAGGTATAAGAAAACCAATATTTTACGAGATTTTATAATTAAAAGCTAGTTTAAAGAGAACAAAACACCGGTACAAAATATTTCAAAAATTATTCTGTATCAATACAACATGTCAATTCAATGATTACAACGAAGCAATGCGACCTGTTTTTTTTTTGTAATTAATCATCCAATGACATGGATATTAAATAGAATTAATTGTTAGTCATTTAATTATTTGAGGAATTTGTATAATTGCTCATCTTTCAAGGATATTTTCCTATGAAATAAACGGTTGCACGTGAGCTCTTGGGAGTATAAGTTACGTAGCTTTGTAATTTTGGTCACGTAACTACACACTGATAATATAGAGCTGAATTTGTTTGAATGAGCTAATCTAGTAACTACTCGATCGAACTTAAAATACCTATGTATTTAGTTTGGACAATGCATTTATCGAAAAGTTTTAGGGGTGAATGAAATATAATGGGTTGGTTGGGCAAGTCGTAGCATTCGAATCCCGATGTAATATGATTTTAAAGGAATAAAAGGGTTTTTTCAAATAAATACAAATTAACCAATCATTGCATCTAGTAAACAAATATTAAATTAAAGATATCATCTGATAATCTAAATATTCCAAGGTATTCTGATTACGACAGACTAGGCCTAAAGGTTATTGAACGATTGACAGATAATATTAAAATAATTTTAGTATAGTATTAAACACATTTAAACTGATATAAAAATACACTAAACATTGCATCATGTACATTTGTCCTAATTATACTCAAGTTCGGGTTAAAAAATTATATTCAATACGATTTTAATTTCCTATTATCATACAAATCCGTATTAAAATTATGAGAGAATTTAAATAGCCGTCTGTTACGCTTCCACGTATAATTGCTGAACTTATTTTGATGAATCTTAAAAGTTTCGATTCGTTTACGCTCGCAAAGGTACACTTTCTATAAATAAGTCTTAATTTAATTAATTAACGACATATCCAGCTTTCCAAAAATACTAAGCAAACGTTGACGTTGAATAATAAATTAGGTATTAAAAATACATATTAAGTTTGTCGTAAATCCGTACACTCAAACACTATTACAATAATGTATGAAGAGAGCTCAATGTAAATGCATTAAGTACAAGGTGCAGTGGTCATGGTCACCCTATTGCTTTTTTGTGTAAAATTAAGTAAAAAAATAAATCAATGACACTATGAATAACAATACAGGAAAAAAATAGCTATTTACATATTGTAAAGAGCACAATTTGGTACCTGTAAAATAACCTGTTAAATAAATTACTCACAACAACTAAATGCTTTTTCATGTTTCTCCTGTACTATTCTACCAGCCATCATACTTACAATGCACATTTTTACAAACATTTATATTTTAAAGGAGGGAAGTGAAAAATATTTTATCTACTTGCTAGCTTACCGCCCAAGGCTTCGCCCGCTTTGTCTAAAACATAATAAATTATATACTTAAACCTTCCTCTTGAATCACTCTAAATATTAAAACACCTCATCAAAATCCGTAGGGAAATAGGGACAGAGAAAGCGACTTTGTTTTATACTATGTAGTGATTAAGGACACAGTACAAATCAATAAATGAAAGCTTGAAGATATAAAACTTACCAAGTAAGTAAACCTCCAATTCCAAAGCCAATAACAATAGCGGGACAGCCTTCCGACACCCCTAAAGCTTTCAACAGCCCCGCTAATTCTTCCACAGCCCTTGGCGGAGACAGGTCTCGTCGATCCCCACTCTCACTGCCTCCAGACCCTCGGAGGTCCAATGTGATCACATGGTAACCATTGTCAGCTAGCCTCCGAACTATGGAGGACCAGGAGGGTACCCATAGGTTGCCAGTGTCAGGGGCGTCTCCGAGAATTAATATCACTTGGCCTGTACGAGGCCCTGTTTCAACGTAGTGG
Organism: Colias croceus; assembly: GCF_905220415.1. Classification (NCBI taxonomy): domain Eukaryota; kingdom Metazoa; phylum Arthropoda; class Insecta; order Lepidoptera; family Pieridae; genus Colias; species Colias croceus. Next base: position 9,837,875 of record NC_059549.1, read on the forward strand.
TATTTGACTCCCTGAAATGTTGTAATTATGTATTAAAACTGTATTCTAAACCTTATTAAAAAATATCCTTTTAAAAAAATTTAAACTAATTTCGCTTTTCAAATACATGTTATCCATACTAATTTATAAATGCGAAAGTAACTCTGTCTGTCTGTCTGTTACTCAATCACACCTAAACTACTGAACCAATTTTCATGAAATTTGGTATTATTTTGATACCCGAGAAAGGACATAGGCTACTTTTTATCCTAGGAAAATGACGCAATCCCGAAATTTCCACGGGAACAGGAACTGCGGGTTTTTCTTTGACTGCGCGGGCGAAGCCGCGGGCGGAAACCTAGTTAGAAAATAAATAAGTAAATATTAAAATAATGGAAGGGATTGATACAAATATCTTATTGATAAAATATAATATAGTAGAGATTGTAAAATAATATTTCCATTATTAAGCCATGTTCTTATTTATTATATTAATATTGTTTGTTATTAGGTTTATGTTTATAATTAATGAAAAAAAAAAATCATAAGTTTCATGCAATACTTTTAGTTCATTTTATATTTCGTAAAATACCCACATTGTACATACCATAATTTTTATATAGCAATGAGTTCCAATTGACGAGTCCACGGTCAATTCCACCGGTGGCTTGTTATTGGATAATTTTCTACGATGTCCTTTCCATAACCTTCGCACAGCTAGCTGGAGTAATTGCCACAAACCAATATAAACACATTGGAAAAATAATTCCACCGCCGCCCAACCTGACACCAATTCAAGTACACCGCTTCTTTTAACACCCATGTTTATTTATTATCACAGCAATATAGACATCACATGTGTAACACGACCGTGATCAACGCATACTGTAAGTTATCTTAAAACATTTTCTTATCTTCTTTATCAAAGTTTGAACCGAGATTGAACTTTGAATTCGAGCGGCTACCCGCGGACGGCGGATGTGCTTGTCAATGTCATAATATGTCATTTGTCAGAAAAGTGTTGGCCTGTGTGATAGGTGTCATTCAAGTTTTAAAATTCCAATTTTATTCTGCGAACTCTTGATACCTATTTTAATATTTTAGAGAAGTAGGTAGGTACCTACGAGGTGAAGAAAATAGAATGTGAAATAGAAGTAACCTAAAGGTTTTCATTTATTTATATAAACTATGATTAGTCTAAGCTATGACTAGGTATATTAAGGTTCGTGGACTAGTACTTTGCCACACCCCGGACACTCCATACAAAAATTATAGTTTTGACAGTCACACTGTAGAGACTGCAAATGTGTGTGTAAACTCTTTATGGTTGGCACATTTGTGACTAGCGTAAAAAAAAATTCGCGTTTTTCTGATGAAATACATCCGTAAACAGCACAATATCTAACCATTTTCTACGAAAAACGATAATCACAAATCCAAAATAATAAAATTGCTTTAAGTCAATTTGATTAATGTTGTCAATCTTCGTTGCGTTTCGTCTAAAGACGTCGTTGGTATCGTCCTTGCGGGGAAATGGGTACCATAACATGTCTGATCGTGCGGGGTGAGGTAAGTGTTTAATTTTGGCGGGAGGCGGAGAGTGTCCGTTCTGTAGCGTTTAGCTACTATTATGTATTCTGTGACTTTGCATTCACAGAACATTTATATGTTCTGTGGTTGCATTACACAAAAAGTCATTGGGCCATTGTGTGGGCCATTGCATAGCCTTCTCTATCTCCTGTAGATAGAGAAGGCTATGGCCATTGGCGTTCACGTTGTAATAACTACTGACATAATACGTCTTCTCTCATTATTCATAAGTGGTCATAAGAGCCTAAAAAATAATAGTAAAGTGAAGTTGGTTGAATAAGATTTAGGTTATAGCGCATAACTAGATAAACTGGACTCGATTATCAATACATATCTCATTTTAGAGTACACCTCCCCTCTTTGTGTATTTGCAAGTACATAATACTCTTTGCGAGAATTTAACATTATACCTATCATTTCAAATGTTTTAATTTCGGTCACTAAAATCTCTTAAAATGTTTATATTGACTCAATGTCTTTTAGGAGGATAATGTAAGCATATTTTGTTGTTGAATGTCGTCATTTGGTTTTAAAAACAAATTAAGGCTGTGAGACAGCGCACTTAAGATGAGTAACCCGTAATGACAATCGTAGACAGCAAGTCACGGTGGCTAACGATGCCATGAGAGTCACAGTTTAAAGCACCAGGGTCAGACTCGGGACCATTGCCTTCGATAAAAAATAAAACGAAACTTAAAGTTGTTAGGACTCGTTTGCTGATTTTTATGAATGAATATGTTCTAAAATATGGTTTTCATAATTTGTTAAATGAGAAAAAAAAACATTCATCGCAAAGGGAAAGCAAAGGATAGGTACTTGGCAGATGCTTGGCAGATATAATATTATTAGATATTATATATTATAGTCGGATTCCTCAAAAGAGATGTTGAATTATTTTTTCATACATAGGTTGGTATTATGTGTTTACTATTTAGACATAACAGACTTACTCAGAGTATTTCGGTCATATTATTAATAAACGTGTTTACATGTGTATCACGTCTCATTTTACCAACTATAAGGCATTTATAGGGCCTTTAATTATTTAAATCCGCACCATATGCAAAGAATGTGACGCCTACAGCAATGTGAATGCAATAAAATCATTTCGCTGGTGAAAAATTGCCTTCAGGATGACAAGGGGCTTTATTCATAGTGTATAATCTGTTCGATTCCTTTCTTTGCATGATCGATTATGTCGCGAATGAATATCTTGAAACGTTGTTTGAAAATATTCTTAGTACTGGCTTTTTATATTTTTTTATGTCAGGAGCGAGTTGTTTTGTTTTCATTGCAAACACTTTTAGATACGAGTGACGACTGACTTCCCTAAGGCTGGTTGCAGAGCTTGACCGACCGTCAGTGCGTACCGTCCGCGTCGGTCCTGACGATACGCATCAACAATATGACTAACTATGACACTAATGCGCATGACAATACGCGTGCGTATGGTCGGTCTAGCTATGAACGGTTTTATGAATTTCCATACATATTATGACAAGCGCGACTGACGTACGCATTGATGGTCGGTCAAGCTCTGCAACCAGCCTAAGAAGGGGACTGAAGTTTTGACTTATGTACTTAATGCTGGATTCCGATTTGAATGTTTTATTGGAAATGTATTATAACCGATGTTATTGAAATATCACAAGCCATGTTTTAATCTTATTTTGTTTTATGGAATTATTTTTCACATTTGACTTATTTTATTAAAATATTTTGTCTATAGTCGTATAGCCCTGTCTCTATCTATACTAGATTTTTACTTCAAAGGCTGTGGCATTTATGTACCTACTCTTAAGTTTAACTTTTTGGTTAGGTACCTAATTAATGATTAATCAATAACTGTTCTACATTTGCCAAGTTAGCGTTATTTAATTGTTCAAGCAAAATCTATACTTAATATTATTAAGAGGAAAGGTTTGTAATTATGTATGTATGTATGGTTTTCACGCATAAACTACTGGACCGATTTCAAAAATTCTTTCACCATTAGAAAGCTGCATCTTCACTGAGCAACATAGGCTAGGTTTTATCCCGGAAATCCCACGGGGACGGGAACTATGCGGGTTTTTCTTTGATAACGCGGCGAGGCCGCAGGCGGAAAGCTAGTATTGAATAAATTTAGTACTATATACGTACCTTTTCAGTATACACTACAGATGAAAATATTAAACCTATTGTCTTTTCGTATCTTTCAGACGCGAATCTTGCTGACATACCTACGTGCTTATCACATAAAGCTCGATTTATCTTTGATATTTCCCTACGTGTCGATGCATTTGCGATATGTATAAAATGCATAAACAGTTTAATACATATGCTATTATTATTCATATTGATGCTGCATTATTATTCACATTGATGAGACAGAACGTATCTTTATTTAACACCATTTTTTAATAATTGCTGATACACAAATTCTTTATTTCACAAGCTTTCTTGTTTTTACGCACTCGTAAAAGAAATATTATATGTACGTTAAAAAATAGGTGCCTTATATTTTCTCCAATGGTTTGTGAGTTCAAATATATAAAGTTAAGTAGTTACTTAAATAATAAAAATAACTTCTTTGTCGTTAATTTTCTAAATACCTAATTAGGTACGTGAACATTAGCAAAAAAAATTTGGAAACATTTCATCAGGTGCAGAATAAAAAAAGTTTTTTTTTCCGTTTAAGAAAATCCCAATTATCTATCTAGCTTCTACCTATCCTGGTGCTAATTACACGTTTTTAAGTAGAGTGGCACTAGGTGTTTGATTCATTTTCAACACCTAACAAGAATCGTGAAAAAAATCCACTAAAATTGAGACAAAACGTTCCTCAATAAATCCTCATTTTTCCAAATCGGTTAATGCTTCACCAAATCTCTAGCGACATGGCAACCCAGCGGGGGCTTGTCACATTGCTATTAACATACAAGTATCCTAAGTACATAGCTAGGATTATTGTGATGTAAATGCCTCGACGGGGGCGACACGGAGACGACAAGAGGCACGCCCCGTGTCGTGATGTGATTTATAATTAGGGACCCTTCTATGTATTGGATGTCATTGGGATGTAATTATTTTTTTTAGTAATGGCCTGGGGATTTTTGTGTGTATTTCGTTTTTTTGTAGATTTTTTAGTTGTTGATTTAATTTTATATTGCAACAAAATAGAAAAAAAGCACTGTTAATACCTAGTAGTAATGGACTAAACCCAGTAACCTATGGAGGCTATGGAACATTGAAACTTAGAAGTAGGTACATAATATTATTATCTACAATAAAAAAATGCGTGGAAAGGTAAAGAAATTAAACACAGACAAACGTTAATAAGGAAAATGTATTTTATTTATATTAAAGCATAGATATAAAAACACCTAAATACAGTAAAACCACAGTTGTAATTTGTAAAACTCTCGTTACAAATTTAAAAGAAAAAAAAAACAAACCATAAATCCCGCCAAAACACGCCCGTACCATAGCCAACTCAATACAGATAAGACCCACATATTTCAAAAAGGTTACCACAACTGTCGTGTCACACAAAATAATATTTGAAAGCGCGTATTAATAGCACAAAAGCTTTTTCAACCCGTAATGGAGATATTTATCAAATTATTCGTTATAATGCGCCAGGTATGCGGTGTCGAGTTGCTATTTTTGTCTTGTAATATGAACCTCGGTGAGCATTGCGCGCAGATTGTAGATATTTATTTGTTATATCGATCTTATTTTCCGTCACGCAGCCTTTTTGGGTCGTTTTAAATGTCGGCTTTCAAAAATATTATAAGAATGTTGACATAAAAACAAATATAGTTAGTTACATACATACTACAGTTACAGTATTACAATATTATAGGAAATATGGTAATACTGTATTACTGTGCTACAGTACCTACTCAGTATTTAAACTTTCGATTTTACACTTTCGATGTAATTATATTATACCTATGCCTACTTCAAAATTATTTATTATAGTAATTTCATACATTCTATACAAATAGGTATGTGAAACTAATCCACTGGATATCGTTTAGGATTCTCATTTTTATTGCACTCGTCCCGGTCGATTAACCACCATCCCGCCGGCCGCGGCCGACTCTTTCGTTTTTCACAAAAATTGAAATTCATTTGCCGCGCGCGCCATCGCGTAGCTCTGACATTCTTTTTTTTTAATTTTTTCGCAAGGCATTAGCATGCGCTCCGGCGGCCGGTAACAAAGTTACGTACTCTGTGCATTACGTGTAGGACACAATAGAGGGCACTCGTTATCTACTTGACTGTGTAACTTCGTTTGTGAACGCTCACGTAGGTACCCTCGATACGATTTAACTGTGGAGTGATGAGGACTTTGTTGGGCCTTTTTTATTTGGTGTCGTTTATTCTACTCATGATAGTAACTAAGTACAATGATATTTAATAATTAATTTCGATTTCACAATAGTATCTACTTACTTATGAAGAGATAAGTAGGTATAGATAATAAATGTTGTTAACTCCTGAAGTTGTTGTCCTCCTCAGGCTGTTCGTCTTAGGATTCTTTTGGCCTTATTTTGATGTCTTGTGTTTTCATGTTATAGAAGAAAATGCAAGATCATTTTTGATTTGATTTTAACACGCTAATGGCAGTTGGTACTATAGTACAACAGTATTTTGCAAATTAAATAAGTAATTTTCTTTAATCGTAAATTCTCTACGACCATTGACCTCGTGTGTTAAAATACAACATTTTGATTTCAACTTAGAGGGTGCGTCACGCGTAGCGAGAGCTCGCAATACCTATTATGGCACCCCTCTGAAAAGATTCATTTAAAATGTTATTTTACACCCAGCTATGTACATCTTTTGTATCGATGCCTTTCTGTAAAATCATATTGTAATAAATTACAAAAGAGGTTTCGTTCGACTCCGAGCTCTATGCCTTATAGAAAAAAAAAAACATTGTCTATAGTAATTATGGCGGTTGACATGTCGCCATGTTGTAACGTTAGGGTGAGCACTGTTATTTAAGTTGTGTAACGTATAATTGAATGGACGTATTACTCTCTATTGTAACTGTTCAATGAATTTTGAATTTACGATATTATATAATACTAGGAATCAATGATATTTTGTGAAGTCAAGTTATTGACTCTATAGTTTATTTTAATTAATTGCGATACATTTTTCATATGTTGGTCTCTTTTATTTTAATATTAATTAATAGGTATATTTTATACACATAGGTACAATAAATGGGTAGATATGCATTTCTTCTTTTACTTTCAAGATAACCTAGATTGTGCACAAGCTATACCTAACTGCTCCTAACTGTTTTAAAAAATGTCATATATAATATGTATTTTCTAATATTGAACTTTATCAAATTTTTAACAGAAAAATGTAATTGTATCTACTAAGGTATCTTCTTTTTTCACCTTCACCTTACTTATAATAATTACCTACCTACTTACTTATAATAATAGATTAGCATCTTTATTTTTTTTAATGAAATGGGCCTTGTAATATTTTATTCCTTTAACTGTTTACAAATTTTATTCAATTTCTCTGATTTGTGAGCAAAACAAAACTCTGAGAAATCATTAATTTCCCTTGAACGCCCTAGATGGCGCTAGGTGTACCGTACTGTTTTTGATTGAACACTTTATACCGACGCGGACGTAGTAGCGTAGCGACTACTTACATAATAAATAATAATATGAGATATACCTACCGATATGAAGATAGTTATAGGTAATTTAGTAATAAGTAAATAACAGTTTACTAAAAATGCCCATTTTTTATGGTGAAATGCATTTCACAACCGTTTTATTAATTTCTTTTGGCGTGATTATTTCATCACGCTCCTGCTACTTTTCCGCCCACGTACCTATTTGTTCATGTAATTTCAATTTTAAATTCCCGTGGTAACGCGACGTTTCACCGCGGTACAAAGTAGCTTATCCATATCAATTATCACTCTCTAGCCATACTCAATAGAAATATAAACAATAAAATATACCTACCTACCTATACTTACTAATATAGGTATAATCCATACTAATATTATAAATGCGAAAGTAACTCTGTCTGTCTGTCTGTTACTCAATCACGCCTAAACTACTGAACCAATTTGCATGAAATTTGGTATGGAGATATTTTGATACCCGAGAAAGGACATAGGCTACTTTTTATCCCGGGAAAATGACGCAATCCCGGAAATCCCACGGGTTTTTCTTTGACTGCGCGGTCGAAGCCGTGGGTGGAAACCTAGTATTTTATATTAGTAAGGATTTGGGTATGACTATAATATATTTGATCATTTATAGCTTATATAGTTCTAACCATGGACAAATATAATCTAGGTTCTAACATATACCTAGGTACCTAACTCTCGTATATTCGTATGCATAGATATATGATTATAATTTAGATAAAGAGACAGGATATCTACCATTACTGATCCCCATATTGTGCCGTCGACATGGGGGACTACAACAGTTTTGTTGTCATTAATTTATGAATGCTGAATGCTAATGATGTACTTAGGTACTTAACTACCAACATAGGTACTATAGGTATCTATTTACTTATATTGATCATTGAATTTATTACCTGGCAATCATAGTTCTAAGTACCTACTAGGACACCCTTATCATTTAGCGGTATGAAAATATTTTCCTCTTCTTAGATTAAATTACCTATTGTGCACAAAAAGATAATATAAAAATCAGTCAAGCAGTTTCGGAGGAGTGCGGTTACACTTATACGAAAATTTGATATGTGTATGTGTAGGTACCTAAAACTGTTTTACATACCTAGATCAAAAGCCATAGATATTATTTTCAAGATGCCTAACTACAATCTATTTGATCCCAATAATTCTAGTCACACAACTTCCATAGTCTAGACTCTAGTGGTTATTACTTGTAAAAGTTTAGTTTGCAGATATTCTATCAATCGTAAATAAAAAAAAGAAACATCTTGGCTGTATAATACAAGTGACAGTAGCAACGCCACCACAGATAAAAAATAATACAGACGTTACCATAGACAGAGTATAAACTCGTTGAAGATGACGGGCAGATGCCAGTCTCGTAAGTGGCTTCGTTAGGCAAAGAGCAGACGGGCTTCTTCAACTGCCAACAATTATCACGCTGAAGGGTGCTGGAGTGATTTTTTGTGACTAGCCTAAATCTAGACTTGTTTGAGCTGGTAACCTTTTATTTATAATGAGGATTAAATTGCGACATGGTCAATGAACTTGTCATTCACTACTCAATTTATTTCATAAATATTTTAGTGAATAGTTATAAGCCATTAGGAACTTCTAATTTTGACAGTATACGGTAGGTATGTAAACTTCGTATCTGAGTTCACAAAAATTGCAATTAATTATTGTATGATCTACTTATACATCGTATTCTAATAATTATAGTATCTACTTACTTATAGGTACCTACCTGCCATCAATAGATGGAGCTAATTATTATGATCTTAATATTGTATATACCTATTATAATACTTACGTAGTTAGTTTTGATAAAATAGATGCATAGTCGTCCGCTAAGTAGGAATCACAAATCTTCCATAAAGCTTAAAGGACCAAATACCAAAACATAAAATAGTTAATAAAATAAACATAAATAATATCTTTGTAAAGCAACTGGTCGCGCAGATGTTAATTAAAAAGATCGTATCAAAATAAATACGGCATTCAAGTACTTTCTTCAAAGCAGATGCTACTGATACTGAATACAAAAAAATGTTCTTTACTCAGTTTGACACTTGAGCATACTTATCTGTGGTCAGTGTCTATGGCCAGTTATTGTCTCTGGTCACGTACGGCGCATAGACAACGGGATGAGAGTGTGGATGCTGTGTTATTTCAACTGGACCGTGCGTGACCGGCAACATGATTATGTTAGAATTGATTAAATTATTTGGGGGTTCCGTGGAGAATGGAGATGAATGCCGCGTCTTGTATAAGTTTTTATATGCCTATAGTTACCTATATCATTTATTACTTAAGATGAACAGATTGCTTGCATGAAATTAAGTAGATATTATTAGATATAATAATTATTCTACATCGTCGAGTATCGTCATCGTTGAGTAGTATTTTTTTGAATAAACTATGTAATTGTAAAATTATTACTACCTTACGTAATTTCTAAATATCTACCTATAGGTATTAATTTAATAATTAAAATTTAAAAGTGTGTACCTAGAGTGAGTACCTAAGTAGGTACCTACCTTAGATTTTGTAGCAGAACATTAGAAATTGTATATAGGTAGGAAACAATATCCTAGGGATCTCTAAACACATCAAACTGTTAATTGACGTTCTCAACCTTATTATAATTTTGTTTGTTGATGTTCGGATATTTATTTTTATTACTCATGCGTATTAAATTATTTTTATTGTTGGCCTATTATTGTGTTTAGTATCAATTGAATGACGTTTCTTTGTAGTTATTTTAATAATCATATAAAAAAAAGAGTTTCGAAATATTAATATTTTTAAACGAAAATAGTTGAATTGAATATGAATATTGAATATTTTATTCATTTTATTTGAAAAAATGAACGGAAATGGTGGTGCTTATAATTACCTACCTATTATGATATTATCGTTACAGTGGTAAAATAAAAATATATTATTTGATTACCTAACTTGATTTATCCACAGATTTATCTGATTTTTGACATTTAAAATCTTATAAAATTTGTTTCAGATTGTTTTACTGTTTTGTACCTAGCCCTAGGTATAAGATTATTGCATAAGATTTTGTACTTATGCTCAATTATTAATTTAGGTTGAATTTGATAGGTAAGTACCTACCTATTTTAGTTTTAGATATAAAGAATAGAAAAATTCGATCATCGATCACCTATAGATACCTAATGGGTAGGTAGTTTTTTCTTGTTAATAAAACATGAAGTCATAGCCTGTTCTAAATTATTTAAACATAATTGCAATCGATTATTTTCGTTGTTAATCGATTTTGTCTAGTTAATAACATTATATCAATCAAAATGTATTGAAGATGATTTGGAAGTTTGACAGTTGTTTTTAATAGGTACTTAGGTAGGTAGGTAATTGACTTGATGTAGGTAATTGACTTAAAAAAAAACACGAATTGAGTTTCTTGCTGATTCTTTAATAGGTACATAGGTAGTAACGACATTTTAAATAGGTGGTAAGAGGTAGGTATAATCTAATTACAATTTGTTAAAGTTTAGGTTGTGTACATAGGTATCTACATAATAAAATAATGATAATGATAATAATATAAGAAAATGTTTTCAGTTGTACCTATGTTGAATTTGAGTATAATTATTTTTGCAATCTTACTCAATTTCGATTTAAACCACTTGTAAGTTGTACCTACAACAAATCAATAGATTTATTTAGCTCAAAGCTCCAGGATTGATAAGGAGTGTCTATAGATGCTATAGTTCTTTTATTATATCTATCTGTCACCAATATCTATGATCATATTGTACTTACTTGGTAGGCGGAGTCAATGTCAGCCAATCCTGTAACTGATACCTTACTTCTTCTAAATTGATTTCACACCAAACCCGCCTATATTCCTGTGGGATAGAGCACAATTTCCCGCCCATAGCTATAGGTACTTTTGTAAGCGATACCCCAGTACTGTATAGAGTTGCTATTGAAAATTGTACTCTAATGTGTGTTAGTAGAGTTCAATTTTGTTTGGTTTTGTAGTGTAATTGATATGGTCCCGTTAAATTGATGTTGTTAGAAGCTATTTGGCATTGTATGTTTGGTACATAGGGGACTATAAATTTTGTTAGGTAAATATTCTGTATATTGTAATGTCGAATCATTTTATGTACCTACCTAGAAGATTAATTATCTCATTTCCATTGTTAACTTATTTAAAGGACTGATTGATCAACTTACCTATAGAATAAGGAAACCGATTTATAAATTGTTTTAAATTTGTATTAAAGTTTCAGCTGTGTCTTCAATTCTATGATATACCATGGCTATACCTATAAAAAATATGTAAGTATACATATTTGTATACCTAAGTGTGTTACCTAAGTTACGTTTGTAGATGAACAAGTTATTCCAGGTGCCATGTTACAGTTAGATTATATTAATGATAACTTATAATAGAAAATAACTTATAATCTATACATATATAGGTAATAAATCTGTAGAAGGGTCAATTCTGTAGATACATTGAAAATATTGAAAAAATGAATACCAGGGGGTGTTACTGGATCGATACCAAACCCAAATATGTGATTAAAAAAATTTTTGTCTGTCTGTCTGTCTGTCTGTCTGTCTGTCTGTCTGTATGTGAAGGCATCACGTGAAAACTAGCGGTTCGATTTCGATGAAACTTGGTATAAATAAACCTTATTATCCTGGGCGTAAAATAGGATACTTTTTATCCTGGAAAAATACGTAGAAAAAAATTAATCTTAATTTTTCAGTTTTATCCATAGACGTTGTTCAGTAGAACCGCGAACACACGTTGCGTATTATTATAGGCCTAGCCGTATTTGGGAATTGGGTGCAATAGATATTTATAAGATGTTATTGTCAGAGGTACTCAAAATGGAGAAATAAACCATCCACGCGAAGACCGACATCCGCGCGGACGGAGTCGCGGGCGGAAGCTAGTAGAAAATAAGTAAGTACAACAACCTTAAGTACTAATCTATAAATTAAGCTTGTCCCGTAGGTGCAAGATAAAATCTAGATAAGTACCTACTGGATGTGTTGGCAATCAATTTGAGTTTTTATTTTAACAACTAGGTATGACTATAATATTATTGTAATGAAAAATTTTATAAATTCTTTGTTGGTAAGTACCTATGAAAAGAAATTATGCTAAGTTTCTAGAAGTAAGTTAGTTATCACTTATCAATGTGTGGTTAGAAAAATTACCTTTTATGATTTTTTGTAGTAACCGAACATTATTTTCGATTCTACAAAATTTCGTTATCCCAACATTAAACAGTACCTATCGAATTTATCCATCACGACAATCCTAGATCATTTCGTAAATTAAAAACGAACATTTCATCAGAGTTCAGTCGAAAAAAATAGGACGGGGAGGTCGCACCTGACGCCGGAGCCCGGAAGTCATTAGTAAATAGATGGACACAACCGACCGATAACGCCCCACTCTACTCAAAATTACTTATCACAACTTCCCATATACATTCCTTGCTAAAAACACAACCCTTAATGAGCAGGGCGCTAGGTCGAAACTACCCCAACGCGTACAAAACGCGCGAAACACATTTTTGTAACGTCGTATTAAAAAAGGTCTGGCGACACCCCATTGAACTGTATCTATTGTTGAGATCTCTAAAAGATGTCTTTTGAGCTTTCAAAATGTCTTCGATTTTTTGCCCTCGTCCAATATTGAGCTTACACTAAGTAATTTCCTGTGAAAGGTATGTATTTTGGTAGCGATTTTGGTTAACGTTGATAAGATAACATTTTCGACAGAGAATTTGGTTTGACATAAATAATGTATTTACCTACTTACTATTACATGTTTTCGTAATAAAATGTATGGAATCACTCATTTTATGACACATAATTTATTCAATCATTAATTAGAAGTCAATTCACATAATTTGCATTTTGTTAAAATTAATGAAGTGCCATTTAATAATAATTTATCACAATTTGGTTGGCGCCGTTAAAATGCATCTTACAAGGATACATTATTAGAGCATTTAGAGGTTTTTGCACAAAATATTGGCGCCAGCCCGCCATTACAACTAAAGTACGTAACCCTCTCGCTGCGGCAAATTGTCATTTGGACCCCAACCCGTTGTCGCTTATTAACTTACCAAAACCAACAATCGTGATTAAATCGCGCGTGAACTAATAAAATAATAAGACTCGCTCGTTCTCTAACGCTTGATGTAAGATTGGGATTACATGACGCAGATATATGAGTTTTTATTTAAAAAAAAAACTTATTTTTATGCGAAAGGTAGAGAAAGGTGACCTTGCATTATTAAAAGAAATTTGAATATTTGTTGATAACCGTTATCAATCATCTAGAACATATTATAGTACATACCTAGTATAATCTATATATTATATAAAACTAAAAGGTAACTGATATAGTGATCTATCAACGCAGAGCCCAAATCGCTGGACGTATCGGGCTGAAATTTGGAATGCAGGTAGATGTCATAACGTAGGCGTCCCCTAAGAAAGGATTTCCCGAAATTATTGCGGGAACGGGGAAAAATGGGGATGCTCGTACAAAGTCGTGGGCGAAAGCTGACTAGCTTTCGTATAGACTATATTATATATTTATTTATTTTTATTTTTTTTTTATTATATATTTCGTATTTTAGTATAGACTTATACTAATATTATAAAGCTGAAGAGTTTGTTTGTTTGTTAAAACGCGCTAATCTCGGGAACTAGGTACTGGTCCGATTTGAAAAATTCTTTCGGTGTTAGATAGCCTATTTTTCGAGGAAGGTTATAGGCTATATAATATATCATCACGCTACGACCAACAGGAGTGGAGCCACGGGGGTGAAACCGCGCGGAGCAGCAGTATAATAATATAGTAGCCGTTCGCATCGGATTACAACTGGTTGGTATTAGGATAAAAATATATTGAGGAAATGTAATGGCAACTAAAATAAATATCTTGCAATGTCGTTCCATCGTCTCTATTTACATAATCATTGAATTAAACAATTATAAAAGTTGTGCATAAAGATTTTTATCTAAACAAAATATTCGTAACGCATCGTCGACCACGGAAGTAATTCTTATAAATAACAACAACAGTAGAAACAAAACAATTATTTATATCAAGTTATGACCAGCTCAGGATTTATACGCTATTTTATAAAATTTTATGATGACAAGTTACACATTAAAAATAAAGCGTGATTAATATATAATTCATAGTAGGTACATAATAACCACTTGTTAAACATAAGAACAATAACATATACACCCGGATATATTTATTTCCTGTCTTAATTTTTAACAAATTACAGATCAGATTTACGCTAGGTATTGTTTTAAATTTAACAGCATTTAAATATACTTCTCTTGTTATGACATTTTTAAATAAATAATGAGTCATAACTATATCTACGGTATATTGTATTTTTGTTATTATCATTACATTTTATGTGATATTTTGTAATGATTTTAGCGCATTATTATTAACTATGCATTCATAAACATATTGGTCGTATAATGAAACGACGTCAAATTTATGTTCGGTAATTCACAACGCATTAAACAAGTTTTAACTGCAGCATGCACCTAATATGAAACTTCTTTAAAAACTGAATGCTTTAAAATCCTTTGTTTGCAGTTTGCACTACACAACTCATAAAATTTATATAGAAAGATAAAAAATATAAACATAGGTAGGTACATTTCTTTTGCTCCGACCAACATACCCTTGAAAACCATTCCCCTTCTTCCACAGTCAGTCACAGCGGCATGTAGCCCCAACCACATCAAGAGTAAACGGCGCGAAGGGTGGGGGCATAAATTTCATTACAATTAGCTACTGTGGTACATGAATAATTCAACGGCCATATTCGAAGGGTTGTGCGATGACCGGTTCGCTGTTTGGTGGAATTGCTAAGCATTAATTTGTTTGCCCGTTGATTTCGACCTAGTTTGGATTTGGCATTAGAATTAGCGTGTTTGCTCATGGTAGCGTTGTAATTAGGCTGTAGGTACTAACTATATTATGTTAGATAGACGTAAGTATAAAATTATCCTGACTGACCCTTCAGGCGCCAACTATGGTACCTATGTGTTAGTTACATAATACCTACTAAGTATGTTAAATTAAATTGTAATATTGACATGATTTTAAAAGAGCAACTATGGAGATTCTTGCCGGTTGTTCTCCATTGATAGGTACTGCTTTCTGAATCGGTAAATGTTAAAAAATGTTAAAAAAAGTGTGTCAAAAGTGCTTTTATAAGAAGTGTAATTGAATGAATCAATGTTTGAGTTTGAGTTTGTTAATGTCGATTGTCGCAGTCGACAGATTAACAGACTGTGTATTAGAGTGTCTGGGCAGGACAACGTTTGACGGGTCAGCTAGGTACTCTTTCTGTACATATCCCTACTTAATATTATAAATGCGAAAGTAATTCTGTCTGTCTGTCTGTTACGCTTTCCCGCGATGAAATTTGGCACAGACAATCTTTAGACCCTGAGAAAGGACATAGGCTACCTTTTATTGCGAAATATGTACCACGGGCGAAGCCGGGTCGGACCGCTAGTCTGATATAAACCCTAGTTCAATACCACTAATGAAAAATTACGAAATTTTACAAAATTTATTTTATTAATTTATCAAAAGCATTTGAATATATTTTGCTTTGTACCATAATTATTAGGATATCAAGTAAATTTCTGAATAAACAATTTAAAGTCTGAATAAGATGTGTTAAAATTACGATTCTAATAATATTGAGTGTTGGTAACACTATACAGTATACAGTATGTTTTAACTTGGTTTTAACCGTGCGTTGACAGTGTAAGACGTAAGTTCATTTGGTTGTCACGTCGGCGCAGACAGTTAACCTCTAACCTGGCTGATCAGATTTCAGGAGATTTGTGGTACAATAAACAATTTAATAGTAAATAGCGTTGAATTGTTTTATTTTATATAAATATTTTTATTTTTTATTTTCTTGGTAAAGGAAACTGCTATTAAGTGTATATCATGTATATCATAAAGTGGGTTTACTACGTTATTAGTATTAGGTATGTAAGTAGGTTTTACGAAAAAATGATTCCATTTTTTTTACGGCTACGACTTTTTCACTTTGCAATATTATAATACTAGTTGTAGATAACAGCTTCATTCGTATGGTACAAACTAACTAATGTTTGATAAACATAAAGATTTTGACCTAGATGATAATATTTAGGGTGTAGGTACCACCTACCAAGCCAGCGCGAACGGACGTAATAGTATAGTCTTGTAAACCTAAGACGTAATAGACGTATAGTCTTGTAAACCTAAGAGTCTAGTTATAGCTTTATCGTATTGATTTTTCTTTTATAAAAACTAAGGTTTGCACGGAAACTTTGAACTGAAACTCCAACTAGCTACACTGCGTTTAGGGGCGCTTTTAATACATTCTGTTAAACTCAGCATAATTATCCGCTACCGCCTATGACTTGAGACATAGTATTTCAGTCGTGCATAGACGAGCTCCAACTGTAATGACGGCGCCTGCACATCCGCATCTATTCGTCTTAAAATATCCTGTATTTTTATAATAGTACAAGTACTGATTTTTATAGATAAAATAATAACTATTTCTTATTATGGAATTGAATACCATACAATAGTTAAAACAGCAACAGAAATAAATAAAGATATTGATTCGTTGTATTTATTTTGTCATTTATCGGTTGTTAAACGTTTGTAAGTTATTGAAAATCGTTTTATAGTATAATTTTAATGCATTGTTATCGATAGGAAACAAACAATAAACATTTCAGCCAACTAATTGGTCTAAATGATTTAAAATAATAGAAGTGACATTTCGAAATGACGCCTAAATAGGGTTACCATCACCAATATTTACTGTAAAAACATTTCGAAAATATTTGCGACAAGATGGCTAAATATTATTCTCCATTACATCGAGATGTGCCTAAATAAACACTCAGATACACTTCCGTTATTATATGAAAACTTTTTGCGGTATAAAATATTAGGTTACTGTTGTTTCTGTAAAAGTTTTCGGTTTTGGCGGTTCTCACGCGCCGGCGCCATGTTTTTTTCTAAGTTTCACTGTCAAGGATGACAAACAGATTTTGGTGGGTTTAATAGATATTGTTTTTTGAGTAGGGCATCATATTAAACAGCTTTGTGGCGACGGTTTTGTCGACTGTTATGATTTTAATAGTCATCTTAATCAGAAGATTGAACCTGTTTTTTTATGACTTATTTAGCTTCAATAATACTTAATTATAATCTGTACGGTGTACCTAATAACAAAAGTATTTTATTGGCGGGAATACAAAAAGGTTTTATTTTACGATGTTAGCAAATTGGTGTATAATTTACAGAAGGCTTGTAAAATTAAAGTCAGTTTGACGATGTATTAACCAACATAATGAATTGCTTGACAACACTAAATGGACTATTGTAGTCTGCGCCAATATGTTTGTAATAATAAACAGTTAATTGTCTAAATTATTTATGTTCAATAGTTTACTTCAATATTATAAGGTCATTGGCAATATTATATTTTACTATTCAAGATACCTAATAGAGCAGTTAAATCTTATAATAGCATATCAATCTTATTAAATGTATCTTCTGTTTTTTAAGGAAAAATATAAAAGAAAATAAACTATTTTTTGGTTTTCACGCATAAACTACTGATAAGATTTTTATGAAATTTGGCACAGACAATCTTTAGACCCTGAGAAAGAACATAGGCTATTTATTGCGAAATATGTACCACGGGCGAAGCCGGGGCGGACCGCTAGTTAATTATATGTGTAATTAATTGCGCTATACATATAGCAGTGTAACTTTCTAAATTCTTAATGACACACAATAGATTTTATTGTAAAAGTAAAATGAGCCACTGTCATATTCTGGCGTGGCAAGATGTAACTCTGAATGCCTTTGCAGATGAAAATAACGAGTGTCTCCTGTTAACTTGCACACCCTTATTGCTATCAAAATAAAAGCTTAATTACGAACAATACACTCTATTTTTTGTTAATCACTAAAACGCTTTGACAGGTGTCCAAAGTTTGTATCGCGGGCATCTTTTCATTACCAAGCCATTACTGGGCTCACCACCGCCCACCTTATAATTATAAGAGATGACTTCATTTCCTTTTAATTAAATACAGATTAAAGTTTTTTGCATACGCGAACTTTATTTACATGTCATGATTATTGGGAGGGGAATGATGATGGTATTTTTTTTGTGTAACGGCCTTTTTTGACATGTGCCACGTTTTTCGTAGAGATCGGGCGCGTGGCTGCGTCGTTAATCGATTTTCTTGATGTTGTTCAATTTTTTTTTGTTATCGTAAATAGTGTAGGTTCAGGAGCAACAAGCAATAATAGTTTTCGACTAGGTGCCTGCCTATTCGGTGATTCAATCCCTTTGAGAGAATACTATTTTTTATCATTTTTTGCCAAAACATTTGTTTTATAAGTAACATAAAAAATTCTCGCGTCGCAGTGTTTGAAATGATGTGTGCATATCGGGAGGTCTGGTAATCACACAACATATAATTTTTATACCCCTAAGTGATAAGCAGATAAGAGGAAGGCAGAACAACGTTTGCCGGGACAGCAAGTACCTAAGCTATAAAATAAACGCAACCTAAGTGCAATCCTAATGATTCTTTTTCTACAGAAAAAACTCTACTTTCATGTCTTGTTGTTATAAATTACTTGCGATGGGTACAACATAATTAAACATAAGTATTTATTATCTATTTAAAAGGTACAAAGGATTTATTACAACCCCAGCAAATAGACTACATACCAATTTGCATTTTCACTTTTAAATTTAATTATAAAACAACATTTTTACTAATTTAACATGCATGTGCTTGGAATATCGTTTATTGTACACTTGTACACCTGAACGAAATAAAGTACACGATGTTCAACTAAAGGTGCGCTCATTATGTATTATGTAAGTTTCAATTTATGATTTGAATGTTCTTTTGTAGTGCGTAAAATAAGACGAGCTAAAGGTTTGATGGAACTTATAAGAATGTTGCTGATTTGAATACCTAAGTACATACTTTGTACAAAATTAAATGCATAAAAGGTTAACAATTAAGGAAATGTAGCTTACAATAATTTTTACAACAGTAATATGAAAATAAGACAATACCTACTAGTACTTCAGAATTCATTCTTTTTCATTTCAGCTGGCGTCTGATATTGATAGATAGGTACTTGCTATATAATATGTAGGTACTATAATATGTTTATTGTGATTTGTACTAATGAAGCGATACATGATAAATATATTTCAGATTTTAGATGGTTGTAGAGATATTAATTCTCACAGTAACAAATGACATAGGTAGGTACCTATTAAAATGTATTCATTTAAAGTTACTGATAGATATTGTTTGAAGTAGGGCAATACAAAGTATTTTATTCTTTATAAGCAGAACTTATAGGGTCTATATTCTATAACAAAGGCGCTAGAATGCACATGTTCAGACTAAGTATTTAAAATCACCTCATTATGTTGAATGTTGCCATATTTGGTAAAGCAGTCGGTTATTCACAAACATAATGTATCTGTAATACATAGATTAAATATTTAGATGTGGTATTTGGTTCAGGCTTTATTAGTTGAGTTGTGAGGTTTAATAAATATATCATCAGATCATTTCAAAATATTAATTTCGTATGATTAAATTCAAATTGTAACACATAAACATACTCTCATAAGATCGATCTAGAAAAAACCTCTTGAATATTGAGAATCAAATTCAGTGAGTAAAATTTCGAAAATTGATAATCAATTACCAAAAAATTGTCAGCATTCAAATATCAAAGAATGTATTTAATCAAACGAGTTAAAAGTTCGTACACAATATTTTTACACTCTACTTCATAAAAGATTTGTCGCATCTTCAATATAGCTAATCTATGCCACACAATAATCACATTATCTGTTGTCTATTGTTTTACAGTCGGCTATTTATCGTTGGCATTTGATTATAAATGGCTTTAGCTTGCTCTAGTTTTTGACCCACAGGTGTACTTCCTTATAGAGAATTGTAGAAAAGTAATTTGATAAGCTCTGATAGGGATTCATAAAACGGAACACGATACATTATGTAAAAAGAAATATATTTTACGTGAACACAGCGTATTTATTGCGTACGCCATTTTAAAATCCAATGTTCTTTTAAACAATTTGCATGGTAAATGGTAATTGTAAATAAACTTTGCCGAGGTGATAAAATAAGTGTTCAGGGTTTATTTTATACTTTTTATCTGCAAATGCCTAATAAATAAGTGGTTGAATAATTTAATTATGAATATTCATGGAGTTAGAAATGCAAACGTAGGTTTTGTAATATCTGCTGTAAAATTCAAATGCATAATATTAAAAAATGAGAGAATTTTTCGGGATTAAAAAGAAATTTTCAGTACCTACCCAATTTCTAATTGATTTTATATTAGGTAATTATGAATCAATATAGGTATATTTATTGTCTCTTGCTCTTAAACTATCAAATGTCAATTGAAAAATTACAATCCTACATAATATACCTATATTTACGAAAACGGATACAATGCGAGCAAAGCCACGACTTGTAATTGCTGATTCTTTGATTTATTTCTATCGTTAAGTATTATACCTATATAATAAACTAGCGGTCCGCCCGGCTTCGCCTGTGGTACATATTTCGCAATAAATGTAGCCTATGTTCTTTCTCAGGGTTTAAAGATTGTCGGTGCCTGCAAATTTAATCAAAATCGGTGCAGTAGTTTATGAGCCTATTCATTACAAATTACAATCAACAAACAAAGTTTTCCTCTTTATAATAGTAGTGTAGAAGTATTATAATATATAAGTTATTATCGTTATAAGTTCTATTGTTTTCTTAATTATAAATAATTATAATACCCACAAGGATCAAATAAAACTTTATTGTTTAACGTGTAACGATAGTTTAATTATCCGACAAATAAATTACGATACATCAAACAGAGATGTGTGTAGGTATGTTTGTCTGTCCTGTTTGCCCGGAGGCGCCGGGCAGAGCTATATTGTTTTAAAATCGATCTCGTAACATGAGATGTTTTATATTTACTCTGTTTTAAAGACACGTCAACGCGGACGTCTCGCGATCTTTTGTTAGGGCTGCCAGTTTGTGGTAATTTTATTAAATTTTTATTTATATTTTTTAATTGTAAATGTAGAGCTATTCTTGGTCGTATAGATGTCTTGTATAATGTTATGATAATGTTTCATAAAGTTATGTTTATGAAATAGATAAGTTTTGAACACTTTTTAAACAGTAAAAAAATTGGTTGTCTGTAAAGTCGTGACAACGTCCGATTGTGCTTCTTTGTCGCTCGTTCCGCGCTCTCGCTTGCACTTCAAGCCTTACATGGAACGCCTCAGAGGCTCAGAGCGAGGTTACGCCACATGAGTCATGTTTTTTCGTGCGTGCAGCCGGCTCTATCGAATTATAAGACGTTGTCACGTCAAAAAATATTATCATGCGTTGTTAGACCAACAAGATGTTAGATGAGTCTTTACACTATTATTTGTCGAGTGTAATTATTATTTACATTATTTGAAGAAACGCTTATATGCAAGATAGCCAATGAATAAAAAAATGTTGTGTGGTTTTATGAAACCACGGTAAAAGTGAAACTTTTTTTCACACTATAGACATTTAACTAAAAATTGTCGTATTTGTACGATAATTATCGTACGTATCGTGCGTCACGCGACATGCGCTACACGGACCAAAAAGTTTGAAACGATGTAATAAAACGATGTAATAAAATAAAACGATGTAATAGTTTCACTTTAAAAAAATGTAGGTATACAGTAATCCAAAAGTAATAATGCGCATAGAAATCTTCGTCACTGTTCGGCAACTGTCATATTCTCGGAGCGTCCGAAGATGATATCTATATAGAGCGGTTAAATGCATTTTCTTCATGCATAATTATTTAGTCAAATTATATGTTTTGTGCTAAAAGAGATTAATATGTATTTGTAGGTAAGTAAGGATTTTGTTTCGATAATTCCTTGTAAGTAAATAGCGAGTATAACCCCACGATTGCGAATAGGTATATTATCTTTGTTGGATTGATTTACTTGGAAAATTTTATAGTACTTTTAAAGTGTCTTACTGAAGCTGGTGTAATAATGGAAGAAAAGAAGGTTAAAATAACACAAAATTTATATTGTACTAGCTTTCCGCCTGCGGCTTCGCCCGCGTTTTTAAAGAAAAACCCGCATAGTTCCCGTTCCCGCGGGATTTCCGGGATAAAACCTAGCCTATGTTACTTGTGGATAATGTAGCTTTCGAATGGTGAAAGAATTTTTAAAATCGGTCCAGTAGTTTATGAGCCTATTCATTACAATCAAACAAACAAAGTTTACCTCTTTATAATATTAGTGTAGATAAAGTATGGTTTTCAAACAAAGGTTTATATTTAAACCATATTATATGTAAATCTTATCAAAAAATCTCAGATCAAAAGTATTTACAGTACTGATCATTTTTCAATATTATGACAATTACAAAAAAAAAATAAAAACAATCAAAATTAGGGATTATCTTTATTTCTGACATTTTAGATACATCGGAACTCTTCTTCATTTTCACTTTCCCTACTGCCATCACCTGTGTAAATCATTTCATCGATTAATTCAATTCACCTTTAAAAACAAAACCAAGAAGGGTACGTAATAGCAGCTCTATATAATTCCACACAGAGAGAACACGTGCAGTCACCACCAATATTTAAAGACAACTGACGGATTTTTGAGTTTTTTGACTGACAGGCTACCGTCACCTACCGCCCGATTTGTTTTTGATTGTGTATGACCGTGAATTGACTTCTATTTCTTTTGAACAAGGTGTAAAATGCAAGTTCGTTGTTTAGGGCTCTTACGATTCAATGATTCGAGTGTCTTCGGAAATACGACAATTAGCGAAGATTTGCATGCGCATTATTAATTTTGGATTACTGTATAAGTACTAAATTGATAATGGCCAAAAATCTCGTCTCATTATAAAAGAATAACAGTTCAAAAACTTTCATAAAAAAAACAATTACCAAAATAAATAGATTATTCAAACTTAAAAACTAAATTTGCCAACCCTACCCTCTCTGTAGAAATGCGACACGTTCGTTGAAGTAGTTGGGAGTTGTTTAAAAACATCCAACAGACAAACAGACGGACATGACAGCCTGTTACTTCCCACGTTGCATTCTATACTGTAATGCATGTTTCAGATGAAATTTACGATTTGTGTATTACAATTTATAAATACATGTGATATAGGGCCAAAAATAATTAAAATGCATGACATTTTTGTCGGTATGGATGGTATGGGCAAAGCTCATTATCTAGTTTTTAACTTGTTTTTAGCGCTAAACTATTTTCTGGTATAAATCCTACTTATAAATGAAATGCAAAAGTTTGTGAGGAATAAGAGGATAGATGGATAGATGGATGTTTGTTATTCTTTCACGAAACTAAAAACTAGAATGAAACTTAGGCTACTTTTTATCCCGAAAATCCTACAGGAACGGGAACTATGCGGGTTTCCTTTGAAAACACGGGCAAAGCCCCGGGCGGAAATCTAGTAGATTATAGTTTTAATGTGATGACGTCTGCTTTATTATGATATATTTTAATAGTGGTGCATGAACAATAGTGGGGTATGGCAATAAGTTTACAAGTAAAATAATTGTTACAGAAGAACATTAATAAACTTTAAGATAAAAAATAAGAACGAATTTAATTGTCTTTTACTACCATGTTGCTTATGTTGATTGCAATAAAGATAATTCGAATTTAACAATAACTACCAGTTGAATTTCAAAGTCGGCGATAGTAGCTACACAATCAATATAAAATAACTATTTGTAAGACGAGACATTAAAAATACTTCGCCATAAACTTCCCAACTACATCTATTTAAAACTTTACTTATTTTGTTTACGATATCGGATTGTGGGATACATATATACAAACAGTCAATTACGCTTGGTTGTTAAAGTAAATATGTGAGGATTTCTCTCATTTCTTATAATGTAATTGCTATTTTGTAAGCCCGTTTGCAACTTGGTTCCATTCCATCTATAGTTAATCTCGCACATTCCTCTTGGGAACAACAAACAAACAATTATATATTTTTTGTTAACAGTCCTAGCTGATGGATTGTGGTGACTTGACTCTAGCTTATTATATTCAACTGAAAAGTTAGACCCACTCAGAGAACTAGTATAGTAGATAATAATACCTATCCTACCTATCTAATACTTTACTGGAGTAACTATTCTTTGGATTCTTTGCCAGTTCGTATTAAAATTGAGGACGGGAAGCTGGCTGCGATTTCTTATTTTTTTTTTTTTTTTTTTTTTTTTTTTGTATGGTGTTTCTCAATGTTAGCCAGAAGGGCTTCTACATTTTAACGCGGACGCGGGGGTGAACTGAAGGTTCACCCTGGTAGCGACATGCACAAGGGCGTCCCCCCTTGACGGGGACCACGAACCTCGGCTTGAGCTGTCGCTTGAGTGGAGGAGGCCAGAAGGGCCCTAATCGGACGGGCGCTCACCCGGGTGGGCGCGGGAACGCGGAACAAGGGACCTCGTCTTCGCCGGCGAAGACGGTGTACGCTTTCTGCTGTGGTGTGTGCGGTGTCGCGGTTTGTTCGACGTTGGGCTTCAATCGCCGAGTCTAGCCGTGCGTTAGCTTTGGTAATATCATCGTCGGAGTCGTCCAAGACATGTCTCGGCCGCCTACGACGATGAGTGGGATCGGGTTTCGCGACGTATGCGATGGCCTTTGTCACCAATGGGTTGGGGTGGTTTTTAGCCTTGTCGAAGTAGCGCTTAGACGCTTGCTTCATCCATTGGGCTATGGTGGGGAGTTCTAAGTCCCTATGTAGGTCCACGTTACGCACGAACCAGGGTGCTCCAGTCGCTGTTCTCATGAACCGCGACTGAATCGTCTGGAGCTTGTGTATGGAGCTGGGAGCGCAATGCGCGAAAACTACACTACTATAAGTGAGGATTGGACGGACCACCGTTTTGTAAAGTGTCACCTTATTTCTAAGGGACATTTTACTGCGTCTGTTAATAAGGCAATAGAGCCGGCTAAGAACATAGCTGGCTTTCTTACGGACTGCCTTAATGTGGGCTTTAAATGACATGTGTGCGTCTAGAGTGACGCCTAAGAATTTAGTGTGCTTTTGCCATGGAATGGCTTGGCCATAGAGTTTGACACTATCTATGGCCTCGGGGCCGCCGCGCCTGAAGAGCACGGCGGCGCTCTTGTCGGGGTTCACAGTGATGCCCCATTTGCGAAACCATTTGCCTAATGCATCGGTCGCGGATTGTAGGAGTGGAGCTATTCTTTTGCGGTATGGACTCGACACGTAGAGTGCCGTGTCGTCCGCGAAGAGGGATAATTGCACTTTATCGTGCTTTGGGATGTCGCTAGTGTATAGCGCGAATAGGAGGGGCGACAAGACGGAGCCCTGAGGGACTCCGGCCTGGATGGGACGTGAAGACGAGAGCGTGCCGTCTAATCTGTAGCGAAAGGACCGGTTAGACAAGAAGTCTCGTATGATGAACACGAGACTGTCTGGCACGCCGAGAGTGTACAGTTTGTAAATCAAACCGTTGTGCCAGACCTTGTCGAACGCCTTCGCTACGTCAAAGAAGACCGCTCCCGTTCTGTGGGGTCTGAGGCGGGTGAGGCCCGCGAGAATGTACTCCGTGATGCGGTGTACTTGGTGAGGACATGAGTGAGCTCGTCTAAAGCCGAACTGTTCGTCTGGGAGCAGTTTTTTGGCAATGACTGCGTCCCAGAGGCGTTTGGAGATGATTCTCTCATAGATTTTCCCCAGAGAGCTGAGGAGACTAATGGGACGGTAGCTAGATGCCACGTTCCGGGGTTTGCCCGGTTTGTGGATCCCGATCACAATTGCTTCCTTCCACTTAGCGGGGAAGGTACAATTGGCCAGGAGACAATTAAAAGTAGCTACTAGGAGAGCGATAAGGGCGGGCGGCAGGCTTTTCAGAGCTCTATTGGGAATAGAGTCTCCGCCTGGGGACTTTCTACTAGCAAGTGATTTGATTAATGATTTTACTTCGGTGGCCGTCGTTGGTGACAAAGGCTCGGCATCGGTACGAGGGCTTGCGGTAAAGCGTGCGATCTCTTGATTAACTACGTTAATGTGAGTCGGGTCGGTCAAGTCGAGACTGGGGGAACATTGTTCCTCTAAACTGTCAGCTAAGCATTCGGCCTTCTCAAAATCGTCAAAAGCGGGAGGTTGATTAGGGCGAATGAGCGGTGGAGTGGCAGCAATGCCATCAGATTTGAGGGACCTCGCAAGCCGCCAGTAGGCAGTGTGCGAGGGAGAGAGTTCGCTAAGTAAATAGTCCCACCGCTCGTTGCGTAATTCGTGAATTCGCTCTTTTACCTCTCTCTGTAAGGAACGAAGAATTCTACGGTTTTCGTCTGTCGGTGCTCGGTCGTAGGCGCGCGTCGCCGCGTTCTTATCGCCCACCAGCCTACGCACGTCCGGAGGCAAATCCAGCCGGTGGCCGAGGCCAACGGGGACCCGCCGGGACGCGTATTCAATCTTGGATTGAATGTGGCTGGTGACCGAGGAGACCGCGTCGAGCGCCTCTACGACCGTGTCGATTTTGTCCGGTACAGACTCCAGCTCTGGCGAGTCGACGGGCTGTAAGGCCTCGTGCAACTTTCGCCAGTCTACCTTCGTCATGTACTCTACTGTGGTGCTATCGGGAGGGCCGAGTTCGAACAACACGGGCCTGTGATCAGAGTCGAGCTCGTGCAACGTTTCAACGGAGCGCAACTGTAACGTCACGTTCCGCATCACCGCCACATCGAGCACGTCCTGTCTGTGTCCCGTGATCTTCGGAAAGTGGGTCGGTTCTAAGGGGCCTACAACCGTGACGTTAAGAAGGTCGGTCAGTCGGTCTAGTCGTTTGCCATTGGCGTTCTCGTAAGAGCTATTCCAGTTCCAGTGCTTGCAGTTGAGGTCGCCGGCCAGAATGACCGAGTCGCCCAGTGCAAGCAAGGCTCTGAGATCGCTCTCCAAGATTGTCTTTGACGGGGAGAGATAGACCGAGGCGATTATGACGGGTTGATGACCGGTCATAGACACCTTGATCACTGTGGCTTCTAAGTTAATTAGAGGCGGCGTGTCGATGGGCGTGCAGTGCAAGGCCCTTCTGTAGTAAATGAGAGTGCCGCCTAAGGGGCTATTTACGCGGTCATTACGCACCAACATGTAGTTGGCGAGTCGCGGATTACGGTTGAAAGGCTTAAGGAAGGTTTCTTGCATTACTAGCACATCAACCCGCCGTCTGGTAACAAAGTCCCTAACTAAGTTAGTCTGTTTGAGAAGGCCGTCCGCGTTAAAAGTAACTACGGAGATCGCTCTGGGTTTAATTCTAGCTGTGGTAGCCATTAGGGAGTGTTTTGGAGTTTTGTTACCAGCTCCCAATGAGCTGCTAAAATTTTAAGGGATTCGATGTTGCTCTTGGACTGTTTAAGTTTCCTAACAACTAGGTTTACCTCATCAAGGTTGAGGTCTTTAATATAATTCATTAAATAAATGAGGTTTGCAAAGGACTCGTCAGGCGAGTCTAATTCGGGTGTGTGCACTTTAGCTGAGGGCTTCGGTGCTGTGTGTATGGCGGGAGCCGCTGGAGGCGGCACCGCCACGCTCGACTGGGCCTGCGTCACTAGTGACGGAGGTTTCGTCCAAGCGTTTGTTTTGGGTGGTGGAGCCGGTATAAAGACCGGCTTTGGCTGTGGGGGTTGAGCCCCGGCGCGGGCGATTCCGCGAAGTTTGTTCGCCTTCTGGCGACCCCCCGCCCTGTGTTTGGGAGCCTTCGGGCAACCCCGGTAGTTCGCGGGGTGACCCGAAGTCTCACAAAGCACGCAGGACGGTCGATTTCTTATTACGATCATCATTTTCTATGACCATTTCGAAACACATCGCTCATCATATTGCAAAAAATCTCACACGTATAATAATCAAGCATTAGCATTAAAAAGCTCAGTTCCATCAGCGTAATAGAATACCTACGTAATATCAGAGTAAGTAACAAACTAGACTTTAATAAAGTGTTGATGTTAAGCCACACTCACAAAACCTCGTATCTATTCTCGTAAATAACCACGATTTGCTATTATCGAACGACAACAAAAACAGAGCACCGTAAAAAACAATCAAAAGGCACCGCGGCTCGGATCAGACGCGCCGACTTCGCGACAATTACGCCCCTGTATAGCTAAGGAAACTCATTTTCCAAAGACTACAAGCCAAGCGCTTATTACACTAATACACACGAGCCTTTCCCATCAAATATACGCTCATACAATCTTATTGCGTAAGTATTAGAGACGAAAATTGAAACGACACAACAATATCGTCTTAGCAGATGAAATTGTAACATCTCGTAGAAGCGAACTGGCATTGGTACTTGATAAAATCCGATTACTAAATCAAGGAACTTATTTCTACGAGTGTAGGGTTGCAATTCACGTGCAGTATTTTAGCAACAGTGATAAAAAGGGAATGGTAATGTAATATCGGCGCGAATCGCACGTCAATCATTTCACGATCGCGGGCTGACAAAGGAAAAATCCTTTTACGCGAACGCGAAATAAGTTGCAAATGATCAAAGTAACGGGTGACACCTTAAACAAACTCCAGTTGAGTTAATTTAGCTTTATGGAATTAGGATTGGGTTTATCGCTATTTAATATTTTCAATTATTATTTTTTGTTGATCAGAATTGCGTGTTCAAATCTTAACAGTTTATTTTTTATTAATAATACAGCAATTTAATGAGCGACGGGTTTTATAGTCTATTACAATATTCGCATCATTTAAATTTGATGCTGCGTGTATAATTTTAATTCGATGATTTAAAAGAGCAACTATGGAGTTTCTTGCCGGTTCTTCTCCATAGATACTGCATTCCGAAATGGTGGTAAATGTTAAAAATGTTATGACGATTCAAAAGTGCTTCGAGAAGAAGTGTATTTGAATAAATAAATGTTTGAGTTTGAGTTTCAATGTAAGTTTTAAACTCAACCACTTCTAGTCTGCTGAGGTTTCCAAGTAACCAGGAGGTCTCAGGGTTAAAACGTATTCATGACGAAAAAAGCCTGGCCTGTCGGCCTGTCAGGGTATAAAAGGCTGATCACCAACTTGCCACTGAAGTAAAAACAATCAGTGTGACGGATGTTAAAAGTCCCTACCCAAATAGGGACTTGTGACACTCATATGTTCACTTTTTCATCACATACCGTTTGTAATTTTCGAAAGACGTTTTGTGCGACATTCATTTCACCATCTTTTTGGCAATAGATAAAATACGAAATAACGATTACTTTTCGAAAAACATTTATGTTAGTGGGAAATGTGCAAAATACAAATGAACAGCACGCAAAACATCATAGAAATCTAAATAAAACGCATTACGCAAATCGCGCCTCTATTGTGTTGTGGCTAATTGATGCAGCCGGATACACCGAGTGACACCGAATACTTGTTCAATGCAACCCCAAATGAACATATAATGCGCTCGATGATTGCTCGACAAAATACCGCTGAATAAAAGAACCATTGTGGAAAGGAAACGGAGCAAGGAAGCGGCTTTGTGAATAATCAAAGCGCACCGATTTGTAAGGCCGATTCGCGAAAGATGATCAGTAGGTGAAATTAGTAGGCATATTTCTCGCTTGCTTTATTGGTCCTGTATTGAAATGAATGCAATTGTTTTGGTATGCGAATGATGGAAGTTAATTTGGACGCGTATTGTTAGACGCGTTAGCTCTTTTGGCGGTTTGTTTTAGCCGTGAGAATTTGGGTAAATTAATGTGGATGTAATATTAATTTCCACTATTGTATTATTATAATTAAAGAAATCGTTAATTACATTAATTTCTACTGCATTTTTATTTTCAACAAGGTATAAAATTTTCTGATTAAGTAGGTATATTTTTTACTACGTAAGTAGGTAAGTCTTAGTGATTATATTCCGAATTTTTAATTTGATAAAGATGTTATTACCATCTTTAGTCAGTGTTGGTGCATTACTTCAGCAATTTTGTAATTGAATAAAATAAAATATAAGGGCATGAAAGTAATAAGCATTGATTGGATTCCGTCTTATTTCCATACCTATACGTACCGTAATATCCACAGAACTATATCAAAATGTTTTTATTCTGAACTAGAAAATAATTCAAAATTGTTTCAATAATACGCTCACGATCGAGTAGGATAATGTATCAAGTATCTATAATTCTAAAGTAGTGTAATTGAGCCGTTTATCAAATTAAGTACGACTGAAGGGTATCCAGTTAAATTTTGATTAGATTCAAAGACACGTGGCCCATCAGGGTCTTTTGTTGAAAAACATGAGCTGGTAGCTTTGATACTTTAATGAATTATTAATTCGTTTGAAATTTAAAGGAAAATCGTATTTCTTTAAACTTTATATTTATGTGAGAAAAAAAATATGTATTTGCTATTTTTTGTATTATTTAGAAAAACATATGAAAGCGTAAAACAGAAAGTTCATATGCCATAAAGATATGAAAATAATGCTTTATTTTACTTTATAGCATTTTAATATGGAAAATTTCATAATCCGGGATACCTATACAATTTATTTTCAAATAGAATGGAGTAAATTTACGCAGCCTATATTTGAACTTTTAAAACTCCATCCACCCCATTATTGAATCCGTAATCGATTGCGCCCGTCTCCCCGTAATTGTCAAATTAGCGACGACATCAAAGGATTCGGTGATTTGCTTTTTGATAACGTGATAAGTTTCGCGCCTGATTACATTGCGGGTCTGTGGGGCTCCCGCTTCTGTTGCGAATTGACAGCTGTTTTGGCGCGAAATGTTATATACAAGTTTGACGTTTCTTTGAACGTTCGAGAAGATCTTGATGTTTTGGTGGAGCTAAGTGTTTACTCAATAAAAAAAAAATGATTTCAATATTTTTATTTGTAATTTGTGGTTCTGGAGCCATTTTTTTTCAAATTAGTATGTTTTTGAAGAGAGGTATAATCCTGCCAATGTGTAATTCGTCTTCTTTTACCAGCTATAGAACTTTTTCTGCTAACTGCTGTCTGCTCGCCTCGACACTGTTCGGGTAATAGTTATGATTGTAATCTTCGAGAAAACTGTTCGCGCACTACTGTGCAAGTTGCAAGTATCTTATTTAATAGATATGCACTGTTATTACATATAGGTATTAGGTACATCTTAGTTCAATTTCTTCCCATCTATGTATCTTAAACCAATCTATATATCCATGCCCATTGTCCACTCCTCAATAATAATAAAAGTGTACATTGCAACGGACGAATCAATTGCGCTATATACCGTGGTGGCCGTTCGCCATTGGGTCCAGATTGCGGTCTTCCTGCGCTTATGAGGATGTGACAGCGGATGCTCATGTGTCCATCTTCATTTATCCTGTATAGTGTATATACTGGGTATATAGGATGTGCTTTTTGCAATACATGCAGTTCATGCGCATATTATAATTGTGAACTTCTTGCACGGTAAATCGGTTGGAATAGTCAAAAACCTAGGGTCAAACAAGTGCAGCTTTTTCAAATATCATCCCTTAACGGATTGAAATAGGAGATGAAAGTAGTTATGTTTTATAATAATTATTGAAGTGAAACTTCTTTATCGGGGTTGGAAAAAAATTTAGTGTAACATTTTTTCGTTACGCGTGACATTTTTCCGTTACGCGCCATCTTTTTCTTATCCCTACCACGCGTGATTCGACGTACCTATTTCTGTAAAGTTGCATATATAATTTTTGGAAAAATAAGATTATAAAGAAGTTTCACTTCTTACGTGTGTACACTAGTACACGCACACATTTTTACGTCTAAGTATTAACATGTTTATAACCTATGATTCATTAGTAACTCTATGACTTAAAAAAAATAAAAGAAAATAAAATATATCACCAATTTGTAATATCAGAAGAAATAAAAAATCCATTATTTTGTTTCTGTACATAGGTAATTAAATTATTTACGTATTAAATATAGTATAACTCGTACATACATTTAAATAAGCATATAAAAGCTTAATTTCTTCACAATCCCTAATCCCAAGATCCAACCAATTAGTCAACCAGATAAATAATATCCAACCGTCAGCGTCGGCCATAATTACCACCATCCAAATTAATGTTTATTTGAATAACACAAAAACGTTCGGTTTCCCATCGTTACTTCTGTCCGTCTGTCCGCCTCTTACAATTAGGCGATCCACCAACAATAACTAAATAAACGATGGCATACGGAAGCCTTTAATACTGTTTTTTAAAAACATTTTAAATAGCGTAGGAGATGGTGTATGTTTTTTGTGTGGAAATATTTTTGTATATCTGAACTGAAATGAAGCGGTTGCTGATTAAAAGCTACTGAATAGGTTTCTAGTAAGCAGTTTGAGTAAGAGTACCTACTTATACTAGACTATAATTTAGCTGCATTATCAAAACAACAAATTCAACAAAATCAGTTCAGAGGTTTTTGATTATTAATACGACATAACAATATCACATGAATAATGTGGATACTGTACTGTTGAAAAATAAATTTACGTTTTTATTTATCTAACGGAACATTATTAAACAAATAATCGTGTATTATAGACACAGTAATTCATATATGAAAACATTTTTTTTTTCGAATAAATATAAAATGTATCTATCCACTTAATAATAAATAGGAAAAACTCATAAACATTACTAAACACGATCCAATAGCACTGCAAAACCATAAACCGTACGAAAATACTCAACAGCTCTTAAACCCAAGTGTTTTGAGTTGTGACTAGTGACATGAGCACAAAGGAGAGCCTCGCTACCGGCGCGCTTCGATTATTTTATTATAAAACATTTATTTCAACGCCATTGTTGGATACTGTCAGATAGCATGAGTCGCGGGTTTCGTTGTCCAAATGTTGTGTCAACTTGTGATGCAACTCCTTGCCTATTAAGTGTCATTGTTTTGTGAAGTATTTGTGAAATAAGTAGTTATGCATATGACGGATGCTTAAACATAGGAAGCCTGAGTCCATCATCCATGCATTAAAATTTAGAATTTAATTCCTTGTCCTTTCCGTTTATTTATTTATCTAATTCCATTAATTCAGAATTCATTTAGAATCAGTCAATCGTGCAAAGAAAAATTTTAATAGTGATACGCTTCATCAAAATTAAGCTAAATGTGTGACTCTAAACGAAACTGAATGAAGTAGCTATTCGGAAATCTCCAGCATAATAATTTACTGAAAGTATATTTACCTTAATTCAAACAAGCTAAAATAATGTCCACCAACAAAATCGTTACTTTAAAAACATTTAATTCCATCCTAGCATTAAAGCATTAACATTCAAAGGCTTAAAGTATCAAAGAAAATCCACAACCATTAAAGAAAAAAAAACGCATTTCCCGCGCTATTCAAAAATAGAAACGTATTACGTGAAAAGAACTGTCTCAAATTACTATCTTCTTGCTCTGTCTAACGCACAGCTTTGTGTATCTATGTCTCTGTCTAGCGTTATACAAACTCTGTAAATAAATACAAAGGGCCTAATTGAGTAACTAGTAAAACGAGCATCTCTGCTGCGTCCCTTCGCGATCAATACCACATTATACACACGTTTATAAATGCTTTGCTTCTCCATTTTGAACCTTATAATCATGATATTAAGGAACTAATTTTGATACAACGGTTAAAGTAGTAGTAAATGGTAGATGGTGAACAATTTTGAAGTCGTCCTCTCAAGTGGTAAGGGACGATGGGGAACTTAATTTGTCAACAATTTCAGATATTTGAATACGTTTCGCTGTTCAATGAGCTTCTGTCAGCTTAAATTGTTTTTCTTTCTTTTAAATAATTACGTTTGTTTCTTAGCTCGTTAGGCGCGAGAGAAAATAAATAAGTATTGTATATTGAAAAGGACACAGAGATACAGGATTAAGGTTTGTTTGATAATGGTATTGAAAATAGACTCTGCTATCGCTGGCTATTTATTTTGATGACTTCATTATCTCGAGAAATATTCCTTAAACTTTTTCCTTCTTATGCAGAATCTCCTGTTCTTGTATACTTCCTTCGTTATTTATTTGGAAGAAACAAAATGTAGACAGTCAGGCTATTAATATTCTTAATGTTTCACGAATGAAATGAAAATAATGAACTTATCTGCTTTCCGAATCGGTGGTAAATTTTAAATAATAATAGTTAAAAAAAAACTAAAAAACACGCTTTTTATAGAAAACCGAACTAAAAAATAGAAAATTTTATCAAATTAGTGTATTGTCATCGGTCCTCAATAAATCTACAAAGTTTGAACGAAATCTGGCCGTTTAATGTGGGTCAAAATCGCGCCCAAAGAAGTCGGTTACAAACATACAAACATACAGGTGAAGCTAATATAAAGCGTGTAAAAATGTAATGACGATTCAAAAGTGCATAAAGACGATTCATGGAATAAGTCTAATTGAATAAATAAATGTTTGAGTTTGAGTTTATCCGCAAGAAAAGTGTGTAACATAAATAGATATGCATACAATAAATACGTGGGTATACAATATACATACAATACATAAATACATAGGTAAATTTCACATATTACGTGTACGTCTATGAAAGAAAACCCAACAGACTTATTTCACTCCTAATTTCGCTGGGCGTAGAAACAAGAAGGGTATGCGAGCTTCCATTCCTAAAGTAATAACAAACCTTACAGGTTCTGATACGACAGGTCTAACCTACAAGCTGAAGTCAATTAAAAGATAACAACGTAAGAATATCAATCTCGATACAGTTGATTGACACATCTTCATCTAGGAAGAACTGATAATTAAATAAATTAGGATCACATTCACCTTTCTCATTAAAACTAATCTTGTTTGCGTTCCTGCAAAGGACCGTTATTAAGTACTTACATATTCGATAAATCTGTATTGTAATTTGTGATACGAAGAAACTAAACGATAAACAATATTTATTACGATATCATCGATATACGTGAAGACCACGCTTAAATGTCCTGTTAGAACTTAGAAGACAATCCACACTAGATTATATAGTACATTGTAGGCGTTTTCTTTATAGTAAGTCACATAAATGACCTTCCATTTGCCATACCTACTCACGCCAATACCAACTACAACATGAATCTAACCATCAACAAGACCAATTTATTGTACTCACCAAGGAAGCGACTATACCCTAATTATAATTTCCAAACTGCATACCAAAGCAAATCATATTTGCAATATTTGTATTCGTGTCATATTCGTAACGATTGAAAAGTTACTCTCCCCTTAGAGTGAAGTGATTGAGCAAATATAGATGTGACTGTGCGATCGACGCTCGATGGTGCATAAAACATCGCGGGCTCAAACATAAATGGATGGTGTTATGTAATACTGACAATAAGTGTAATTTCTTGTATAGAAAATGGTTAAAGTGACAACGATCAAATGGTCATTTCATAAAATGAAACACACGTAGTTTGCATCTTCTACCATTGCAAATATCTTGAACATTTTAGACACAAATCATAATATTTCTGGTTTGCCGTCTTTAATTTATTAAATATGTACCTAGCTTTAAATCTAAAAGTTTCCTTAAGCTCATAAAATTTAATCTCTGCTCAAATACATGATTGCGTATATTTCGGTGCTCAGATAGTTGTCGTACAAAAACTGACCAAACATATTAATTATTTTGTTTATGAGATATCATAAGTATTTCCAAGGTGTTAGTTTTCAAATTACATAGTTTTACCACTGTTAACGTTACTCACACAAAATATAACTCATATCCTCTTATCTAAATTTCATCATTTATATCGATTCTGGATACCTTATAACTAATCCATACCCTTTACAAAATTAATTTCTCATAAGAAATAGAGAGATATACATTATAATATAGACCTCTTGCATAACACAGTCCATAACCCGCTACCCTAAACGTTTCACGCGGGGCGCATAATGAACTCTTTTACAGTATGGACGCAGCTTTCCATCCAATCCCTTTGTTGACTGAATGTTCAACTTGATTTGTTTTGCAAATCTTGCGTGATTGATAAATGTTACATGTTAGCTCATAGGTTATTTTTCCGTTTGATGTAGCTTCTTGCTCATTTTGAATATTTTAAATCTATGAAATCGGAGCAGGAACTTCATTTTTTGTTTGTGTCAAGATACAGTATAGATACACATAATATAACTATATAAAGTACCTATGGTAATGAACAGCATTAATTCAGGAGGCATTAATTATGATCGCGAAGATTCTGTAAAAATCTTCAAATCATTTCTGGTCTTGTCGAAATTTGGAAAAGTATATGATATGAAAGTGATTTTACTTCATTATTCACAATCATGAAAAAAAGAAAAATAGGGCTATTGACTATTGTAAGGCTTATTGTTCTACGTCAATACTTCATTCAAATTAACTATTTGTCAAGCAGTGTTTTAGAGTTAGAAGAATACAATTATTACAGTTAGAATTTTCTATTACAAATAATAGTTATAAGTAGCAGCTGTGGTCAATAACAATTTCGCTTCCCCGGACTCCGAAGCGATGTTGTTTTATTCAGTCATTTGGAAAATTTCAAAAGAACAAAATCAGCATTCCCACGTGAAGGTAACTAATAAATAACAGTTAATTTAAAAGCAATAACCCCTAACTGTTTTATAAATACAAGATTATTGTTTAAAAGCTATCGAGTCCAGAGTCCTTCACATGTGATTGGGGTTAAATTGTATTAAAGTTATTTTTCAGACTTGACTTTTTCTCGAAGTCGAGTTCTATTAACTTTTTCAAGTGCTTTAATTGTTTTGATTGAGTAATTAAATAACTAAGTTTAAGGATCGAGTTTTGACTTTACAAAGTCTTACACGTTAAAAGTGTTGTTTGAATGAAGGAATTGCTATTCATGTTTGTTTTATTTCTTTGAATCTTATTAAGAACTTTGCGGTTTTAACTTTAAAGAAGTAAGTCTGCAGCTGGAAATAGTGTGAGAATTTTTTGGTCGTAAATAAGCATTGTATTGATAGCAGTATGAATGTCTTAACTTTA
Source organism: Colias croceus (assembly GCF_905220415.1). Classification (NCBI taxonomy): domain Eukaryota; kingdom Metazoa; phylum Arthropoda; class Insecta; order Lepidoptera; family Pieridae; genus Colias; species Colias croceus. The sequence goes on from NC_059549.1 coordinate 9,875,348, forward strand.
ACAGTGATATTAAGTAGGTAATATTTATGTTAAATTATAAGGACTAAGATACATTTGAATAATACTACAAGACGTAATAAACGAACTAAAGTAGAGTTTATCAGAATGTTAAGTACTGTTTGTTTTTGTTCTAGAACGACATAATATAAGCCAAACAGAATATATTATGAATCTGTGTAACTAGTCATGAGCATAGTTACAATAGCTAGATAAATAAGATAAATTCTTGCTAAATTCTCAGGTCAAGTGCAACTAAATTTTGCCATTTATCCAGAGGTGTTACACAAGAATCTTGACCCGTTTTAACAAATGAACGCTTCAGGTTTTCAGCTGTCATCGTTAAATGTTTCAAGGGTTCGTTAGTTTAACTCGCTCGAGTGGGGAAAAATGTTTTTGGCACCAAATTTTTCTCAGTATGAAGGTTGCTATTTTTGTGTTATGGCATTGTGCATTTTCAGCTAGATGTATTTTAACCCCGGACCGGAATTGATTATACTTAAAAAGACTCGCGTCTCTGAAAAGTTCACTTTCATTAGAAATGTTTAGTCAATGGATATAAATATAACTCTATTTGGGAAAAAGAGTAGGAAAAATTAAGTATTCGGTTCTAAAGTAAGCAGTCAAGTACATTGACAAGACATTCTTAATTCTTATAGCTAACAAAACAAGCTGAGCATTTCAATCAAAGCTGACAAATTAAAACGGCAACCAGAACCAAGAAATGAAACAAAAGAAAATATTAAAACGCAGAGCAGTGGGCCGGTAAACGTAGTTACGCGGGTTCCGACAAAAATACGACTAATTTTAATTGTGAATGTTGATGGAGTCCCGTATTATCGCGTTATTCCGCCGCGTGCCCTCACAGCCCTCTGTCTTGTGCTATTGTTTCGTATTTGCATTTTCACATAAAGAGGGTTTTAAGGCGAGTGACCGTTTGGCGACAGTTTTTTAGACTTTCTTCTGCTCTATCACATTAATATTATTCAAAATTGCAGTGACTATATTATTTCATAATGAGCTACTTCTAATAATTTCCTATTCCTGGCGATAACTTAAAATCATATAATATGTAATCACCTCCCAAATTCTCTAATTATTCTAAACCACAATTTTAACAGACAGTAGGTATTTTCCTATTAGGTACCTACATAGCCTTTATTTAATTTAATTTTTGAACACAGTAACTCCTGAAATAGTATATGTAAAGGTATTGCAAAATACCAAAAGAAAAAATAATTCAAAACTGAATATTATTATCTATTGACATCAACATATTGAATGCACCGCGTCGTAATTCGAGAGAGATTGTCTCTGATCCCGGAATGAGACTGAGATTACTCTGATTCAATTTATTTGCGAATGTATTGTGATATTTGGGGTTTGTATCATAGAATATTAACTAAGGAATGATACGGAGATTGTTATTTTAAATTGATATCAGATGTAGCTATCTAGTATGTATCATCTCCTACCTTCAAAACGATAAAAGATTAGGTAGGTACCTACCTAATCTACCATTTCCCTAAATGATTAGAGCTTTGAACCTAGGGCACAAGTATTTTGGGACTAGGGTTTCAATATAATCGTTATTAATAATAGTTAATTGAGTTTTAGGACGTTTGATAACACGTCACGTATAAGCTTCAGGAAGGTCGAATAATTGGTCCGATTTTACTAACCTTAGAAATGTACAAATCAATGCCCCTTTTTAATATTTGCAGCTAACACCGTACCGTACGAATCTGCAGTAACAAGATCCATTTGCAGACAGTTTTCCAAATAATAATACCCATAACTTATTCACTCCGCCACTAGAGCATGCAATATTGGTTTATTCTCTCATTTAGGAGATACCAAACGTAATTGTGTTCGGATTATAGTATCCTGTTACAGGGGCTGCGGGCTACGTCTAAATCTATTACATTATGAATAGATTATCTATTTTGGGATGTCGGTTTAGTATTTCTTTATGGGTGCATTTTTAATTGTGTGTGGATAAAATCTTTGTGTGAATAGTTCTTACATGAACTTTATATCTTATACATATTATGATTGTAGATGTTATAGATAATGATATTAGTGTTTGTGTAGGTAAGCGTCAATATTTCTTTGAGGTTCCTTCTTTCAATAAATACTATATGGACCTTTTATTTTGTAATCTAAGTATATATGGATATGCTGTTATGTTCCAACAGCAAGACACTGGTAGAAATAGAGTTTCAATGGAATTTCAAACATTTTCCAGCTTTCTTACTGAGATGAGATGAAACTAGACTTCAATGTGAAGCTTGCAGAAATAATGATCATTGTCGAAGCTGGCTTGTTTGTTTAAATCAGTGAGTACCAAAACCCTAATTTCACGGGTAAATTCATAAACATCGTACAGTGTAAAAAAAATTACGTGAACTAGCTGTTGTTAATAACTTTCCAACATATAATAAGGTAGCTGCGTTCACCAAAAATCAGATTAGCGAGTCTCGTTGACAGGAAGGAGTCGACACAGAGTCGCTTTGTGTTTCTAATTGCAGCTTCGGGCACTGCTGGCTTGCTTGAGGACAGTGCACGTTGGCGACACGATATCGTGAGGGTATGTCGTGTCGTAGGCTATAAAATAGTTTATCTGTACGATAATAAAACAGAAAGTTTAGAAAAATATTCCTTTGTTTGAAACTTTATAATAAAAATATTTGCGTCTTTCTTTTTGCCCAATTTTTCTCTTGAACGGTTGAATTGATGTTAGTAATACTTTTTTACTGGATGATAGAAAAGGTTATATTATAAGGCAACGTATTTAGCAAAATTGTTTTTTATTCCGGTTTTCAAACATAGCAAGATTTACGAGGAAACACCATCATTTATCGACTGCCATACGACTTACTTATCGGTATATTTAAACGTCTTTAGCCACGATTTCAAAGTTAGGTAGAAAATAATTTGCGTTTGATCTCAGGGTGAATTACATTCTAATGGCATCTAGTCTGTACGGAGTCTCATGTAATTAGGGACCTTTGTATGATATTTAACTGAAATTTAGTTAAACTGGATAGGAAATGGTTCCTCAATTGGTAATTTGGTGGGTGGGTTTATCATTAAATATGCCTGTTTCTTGGATATTATCTTTATCATGAGTTAGATGAGCAAAAAGTATTAAGATGATGATTTTGCTGATGATGTTGCTTGTCGTTTGGAATTCTGCTGGAATTTTTATTTTTAAAGAAGTTCTAGATATTCAGATGAATAATGATTATCAACTGTGACCAAAAAGCTTTTGCAAAAGTTAAATATAATCATAATAATATTATTTGGGTTACAAAAGACAAGAAAACAGTACCTACACAAATACGAAAGTATCTATAAAATGGTATAGATACTTTCGTATTTGTGTAGGTACGGTACATATTTATTATATGTATAGAGCCTTACGAATCTATACATATAATAAATCTGTAGAAGGGTCAATTCTGTACATTGAAAATATTGAAAAAATAAATAGCAGGGGGTGTTACTGGATCGATACCAAACCCAAATATGTGATTAAAAAAATTTTTGTCTGTCTGTCTGTCTGTCTGTCTGTCTGTCTGTATGTGAAGGCATCACGTTAAAACCAGCGGTTCGATTTCGATGAAACTTGGTATAATTATACCTTATTATCCTGGGCGTAAAATAGGATACTTTTTATCCTGGAAAAATACGTAGAAAAAAATTAATCTTAATTTTTCAGTTTTATCCATAGACGTTGTTCCGTAGAACCGCGAACACACGTTGCGTATTATTATAGGCCTAGCCGTATTTGTGAATTGGGTCCAATAGATATTTATAAGATGTTATTGACAGAGGTACTCAAAATGGAGAAATAACCATCCACGCGAAGACCGACATCCGCGCGGACGGAGTCGCGGGCGGAAGCTAGTTGCAAATAAGTATATTATATCTGCCGCATCCACAATTTTCAAACAAGCAAATTATCACTTATTGTAGATTCTAATGTAAAAGTTCGTGTTATATTTTTTTTATTTGCACTATGCACATCCTGACAGATGGAAATGTAACCAATTGTAAAGTGTCAATGACCTCATTTGGCGGCAAAATGGCGCCAAGTCATCCAGTAATGAGCATCGATTGTGGTGACAGGACATTGGTTTGTAAAGCTGTGTTCATGCAACATTTGAAAATCTACTAGCTTTCCGCACGCGACTTCAACCGCTTTGTTTAACACCTAATAAATAAAAAATAAAATAAAAACTAAAACCATCCTCTTGAATTATTCCATTTATTAAAAAAATCCGCATCAAGATCCGTTGCGTAGTTAAAAAGATTTAAGCATACACAGGGTTATAACTTAATATAGGGACAGAGAAAGCGACTTTGTTTTATGCTATGTAGTGACGACTTGTATTATTTACAATTTTACAAATTTTAAATGTTATTCATTCGATAAGGAATCTAATTATAAGAAAATGTTATTCCACGTTTAGAGCCGCTGCGATGTGAATTTAAAATATTCATTGAATTCCTAACCAGATTTATAGGAAGGATATGATTTGCAAAGTTATACAGATTGTTACATTGGTAGCAATTCAATATCTTTATAATGTTGAAAAATAGATTTTTACTTTACATCTGGCAAATGTTGTCTCTACGTTGTAAAATGTTGACTAATGGTTTTTATCTAGATTCAAGATAAGATCCTTCCAACCAACCAATCAAACGTCATAAAAATCATTCAAGCCGATAAAGCATAACTCCAATTTGTTTTATATTAAAAACGTTCACCATTATAACCCTCCCCTAACCGCCATCTGTCATTCGGAGTGAACTGTCAACTCAAACGTCAAAACAAGAGGAATATTAATTGTATCCGCTTAAGACGACGCTCTGACCGCGCGAAGGGTTAACTGCATAAATTGACAGATTGCTGTAACGGGTTAATTGGTCAATTTGATCACGTTTTGCAGATTTCTTTGCAACTTTTTTTGTGTACACACATGTAATCGTTTTTGGCGTTTTAAAACTACCTAAATTCATTTTTAAAGTATCAAATGCAGCAAGACGTGAACTAACGACAAAAAGTATTAAAATGAAGGAAAACATCGAAAAATAAACCGACATAGTCTGATTTTTCGTGTTGGCAGATTTCCGGGTCATCTAGTAGTTTTTAATTCTTCTTACATCTAGGTTGATACACCAATCGTCAATAAAAACGTCGAATTAAATATTTTTTAAGTCTTTATTTCTTCTCCACTTATTCATATGAAGCGTGTAGGTAGTGTGTAGGTATTAATAATTTCTTCATAACACACACGAAGCAATAAAGTCGATATATTATTTATGTTACAATGTGGTGTGCAAATACACCTGTTAGTAATATGTAATTAAATAGTTAGACATGTAATACGGTACATCATACTACATATAATATGTTTATTGTGTCTGATAATTGCTTAAACAAAGATAGTTATTATAGTCACATGACTCAAAAATTGCGTGTTATTTCATGATCCACTATTGTGTGTTAATTTTTACAATTACAAATTTTAATAGGAGTCTCTTGAGTTATTGAGGTATCTGTCACTCTTCAACATTGTTAAATATTTTAAGAATAATTTCATGACTTGAGAATGTACTTAGCTAATTGAGCTACTTAACCTAACCAGTAACCACATCTTCCGACCCATCGAACTAAGCATCGAACCAAAATATTCATGGTATTGGAACGGTGTATTTTCATCAAACGAGCGAATGCTCATTCTATCTTCCCTATGGCAAATAATTTCAGTGTAAACAGGGTAGAGCATTCTTTCGTTTTTCTTAGTGCGTTCTAAAAGATTCTATGCAATGTTCTAATACGGAACAACACCGAGTTTTCGTTTACACTAAAAGAACACGAAAGAATGCCTTGCTCTAGCTCTATGTTCGTCTGATGTAAATGCACCGTAATATTACCTATGCTTATATTTTGTACTCTGATGCCTACTGAATAGAACAAATATTATTTAAATACGAATTTTCAAATTCTTTTTGAGTCATAGTGAAAAAGAATGTGATTATTTATCCATACTAATATTATAAATGCGAAAGTAACTGTCTGTCTGTCTGTTACTCAATCACGCCTTAACTAGGTACTGAACCAATTTGCATGAAATTTGGTATAGAGATATTTTGACACCCGAGAAAGGACATAGGCTACTTTTTACCCCGAGAAATAGGATAGGCGGGCGAAGCCGCGGGCGGAAAGCTAGTAACTTTATATTTTGCAAAAAATTAGGGTAAAAATTCCCGTTTCGTATTTATAACCTTCTCAATATCAACAAAAACGATCTCGAATGTACCTATAAATTGAACAATAGTTGCGTGCTGGATATAAAACCTTTAATTAGATAATAAGTAACAACATTTCATTAAAACAAATGGCCACATTACCTAAAATTATTCACCGCATTGCGCTAATTGAATTGTATCTACCATTGTTTTGGGATATAATAATCGATTATCTTTTTGTGTCATCGAATGTAATATTATATTTAATTAGGAACGTTAACCCTTAAATTGTCACCCCTAGATAACTTGTGTTTATAATGTCCAAATTTGGAGGATGTATTGGAATTAGGATAGAAAAGAGGAAAATGAAAAAAAAAATAAAAATTTTAATTTTTTTCTATTGTTTTCGCTATGTCACATAAAACGGACATTGCCAATTATATGTACATGTTCGAACCGTCACATATAACGGACATTGCACATTATTCCTGCAACCGTGGTACATGAATACAATGGACATTTTCAACTCTGTAATTCAAAATTATTATCAAATTATAATTATGGACGATCTAGAATAAGCTTTTCAAACATCTGTCTTAAAATGTTGGTTAAAACTTTAACGATATCGTTAAAAATAATGGATTTTAAAAAACGACACTACCAAAAATCACAGCCTAAGAATATGCTAAGAATTAGAATAGAAATAGTATTACATATCCTGCGAACTCATCTAATACACCAAGATAGCCCTCTTCCCATTTCTTATATTGTACAGATTGAAATGTGTTTGCTTCATCGTATACAAAGGAGTGGTATACCATGCCTGAAGTACCAAAACGAACAGGAAATTTAAATCGCTTTTTTTGGATTCTTTGGCATATAATATATCCATTTGCTGCCAGTTTTTTTTTTAATTTGTAAGGTATTATTATTTAAATTTTCAAACATTGGGTGGTATTTCTGGTAAGTAACATGATGCTGTGACTGAAGAACTACTGAGAAGTAGGGAAGATTCATCTCGCACCTCATGTTAGGCTGTAATTCTGCAGCAATAATATTTTGTTGGTGGTAAAAATTCTGACTTTTTGGGTCTTCATTGTGTCTCAAATCAATATGTCGTATAATTCCGAAGGTATGTTGCTGGGGGTAAATGATTGACACTATTATCATATCCTGTAGGTCTACATTTCCTTCGAAATCGACATCTCAACTCAACGCCAGACTCTTCAACTTCCGCCAGATGTAGTTAGGGGATTTTTTATTGATTGCCAAGTCATGCTCCTGTAAAATATAATAAAAATAGAGAAAAATATATCAAAATGATTCCGTTGCAAATGGAGGGCCTTATTGGCAACGTCCGTTACATAGGACATGTGAAGAATACCCTAGTATATACTCCAAGTTGTCAACGTCCGTTTTATGGGACATCGTATATAAACTAATATTTTTATACCAAATATTGTAAAATATGTAAAAATTATGTCAAAATACTGTACTTACAATCGTATTCTAACTAATAATATAACATTATCAGCAAAATAGCCAAAATACTTACAGTTATTATCAATTTTATCAGAAGAGTCAAGAGATCCGTTTTTTGCAATTTTCAAATGGTCACCATCCGCGACTGTACATGGTTTTGGTAAAAAAACCTGCATGTACGCGAAGGACATAGCTAGTCCCTTCCCAATATACCAATTAGCGAAGCTTAGGTCTGCCATAACAGCGCCAGCATGTGTGTAAATATTATGTCCTTTAAAACGGACGAAATCAATTTAAGGGTTAATGTTCCCTTTTCCAGCAATTTTTAGAAATGTTATAAAACGAAACATTGATAAAAGAAGAATGCACATCTTTTACAGATATTAAAACGAAAGTCGAAATAAGGAAGTTACTCTAAAGCAGCTGAGCAGATTTTGAAATGAAATGTCTGGTATTTCCTATCTTTCTGTATGGTGTGAAAACCTGGTCGCTCAAAATGCAGAATCGCCGAAAAATTGATGCGCTGGAGATGTGGTGTTGGAGGCGGATGCTGAAAATACCGTGGATGTCGTTCCGAACCAACGTCTCGATACTCAAGGAACTAAACATCGAAAATAGGATTTCGTCGATTGTGCAGATGCGAATTTTGAAGTTCTTTGGCCATATCACCAGAAATAAGGATTCCTTTGAGAGACTTGTGATGCAGGGACAAATTGAGGGTAAAAGATCACGGGGCCCCGGGCCGCTCACCTACACGTTGGACCGACCTTATCGGTAAAACGACCCAGTCCAGCCTTGTAGAATGTGCTCGCAATGCTACTGATCGTGAGAAATATATAGTTTATATTATGCTATAGTTCTGATATTATTGTGTCATTAAGGAAGGTGGACCCCAAAATACAGGCTGTCCTAGTTTGGGGTCCAAATGTTACATGTTTGTACCTAACCCACAAATTGTTCAATAAATGATTTTTATTTTTATTTTTAAATGGAGACGTATTGTTGGACAGGGAGCGAACAAAGAAGTGACCACATTTAACAAGAATAGAGCACCATCACCATAACCACGACCACTCTGTCAAGAGTGTACGACTAAGAAGAAGACTTTACCAGCATTGAAAATGTAATAAGACCGTAGTATGTTGATGATAAATAAGAATATTACTGATTACAACATCAACCATCCATATTTTTAAACTAATAGCTGTGCTATTAGATATCTCCTGTATTGCAGACTGGTCTCTACATTTAACGACATAGCCGCATTTCAAAATAGCCTATTATCCTTCTACTATCATATGATGATGATTAATAAAAACATAATATATCAAAACTATATCATTCAAACCCTATTTTACATATGAAATATTACACCCATAAAAGTATTCCAAATGAGTATTTAGTGTCATTTACCACGTGTGTAAAAGCACATTTATCAAGCAGTTAGGAAACATACAATTAACAATGATCTATCAATGTTGTATCGAATATGTACCAGTGATTAAGATAAGGGGGGTGTTATTAAGGAAACTTATGCCAGTCCAAACTGTAATTATTAGGTGTTAATAAAGATGTAGGGCTTTAGTGATGTGCTGATAGTATCGAAGCTTTACGGAGTTTTTAGGTTAGATCTTTTCTTATGTTGAAACAGGTTACAGGACATCATGTTATTTACATGGCATGATGATGTTTCGAAATGAGCATTGAGCGCTAATTTAATTGTGTTGTTTCAGTCTGCAGAGAATAGTACTTAGGTATTACCTAAAGTATCTTGAAAATATTTTCTGCGTTTAGAATTTCATTCCAACGTATTCCATTATATTAGTAGGTAATTACACAGACTTTAAATCCTTCAATGAAAAAAAATCATATATTTAAGTATGTGCTATAATCTCATTCCTCATCACCCAGTTTATTTAATTTGTAAGTACATACAGTTGCACGAATCGTTCTAGAATATTTATCACGAAATTCTATATATTTTAAGGCACATGCAAAATAATTACAATATTTTTTATACAGCACGGGCACATCACTACATCGCCTGAGGGTTATAAAGGGTTTCGTATCGATATGATTCATTCTGCAGCGAAATACACTTTTATTGCGTAAAATAAGGAGTCGGACAATATTCAATATTAACTGCATTCATACGTATAACCACAGAGTATAACTTAATATAGGTAGAAGGGAAGGTTTATGTGTCTATTTGTGTAAAATCTATCAAATTTGTGGTGAGATATTTATTATCTTTTTAGTTCTGCTATAGAAATAATATTTAAATCTAAAACAAAAGGAGCAAAAAGTAATTATTGGATTGCAATAGAAAACAAATACTTACCATTACACTATTATAACGATAGTTATAATATAATGTATGGGTAATTTAATCGTAATGTATAAATTATGTAGAGCCGCTCTACACACATGCTATTTAAATCTTTTTACACACCAAATGACCAAATTCGTTCAGTAATGTTTGTGCAACACATACCATTTTTGAAGTAAAACTTCCTTATCGGGGTTGGAAAAAAATTTAGTGTAGGTAACATTTTTTCGAAAAAAATTTAGTGTAACATTTTTTTCGTTACGCGTGACATTTTTCCGTTACGCGCCATCTTTTCCTTATCCCTACTATAAAGTTGCATATAGTAAATTATTTTTTTTGAAAAATAAGGTCACATAGAAGTTTCCCTTCTTATGTGTGTACACTAGTACACGCACACATTTTTTTAAATATAACCACGATTAATAATGTTCGACGCTTATCGTGTATTAATTTATTAGGATACAACAATTTTAAAATATTGATACTTTTTACATCACACATACAGAATTTAAAACAAGTGATAACTGCGTTAAAAACAACCGACTTCAAACTTGCACTTGCAAAATTTACAAATACCTACAGACAAAAATGCTCATAAAATAAAAACTACTGGGCCTATCCGAATAAAATTTTTATGGGACCAATTCGACACCATCCCGCATCGAACAAAAAAAGAATCACGTAAATCGGTTCAGAAACCGCGGAGTAATCGGTATACATACATAAAAAAAAAAAAAAAATATACCGGCCGAATTGATAACCTCCTCCTTTTTTTTGAAGTCGGTTAATAAATGTCTTACAATTTATAAGTTATAATTACAACACTTAAGTCTCGTTAAGATGAATTATGAGATCTCATTTGGAATAGACAAATGGCTAAACCATAGATCATAGAATCTCCTTATTGTCTACAATTAGTAGACCATAATTTTTTGTCTCTGGTCATGTGAACTTTATTACTTACAATAATTTTATTCGTTCTTATTCATTCGTAATTATTCATTCTTATATTTCGATAAACGATGTTATATAGATTAGTATAGGTAGGTAAGTATTTTAATCAAATATTAAAATTATAATGTTTCTTGAGTTTATTATAATATTATGACATTTAGAAGAAAATTTCATGAAAATCGATTCGTAATGTTTGAAGAAAACGGTTTTCATTTCCTTCACAAGTGCATGTACCCTTGCTTTGCCTATTAAATTGAAAGGAAAAAGATATTTTATGAGATTGAGAATCGAGATTAGGTATATATCTACTAGGTACTTGGTATTTTACGTACCTATATTTTAGATGTCATTTATATTTTTACAACATTTCTTACCATAGCCTTGTCACAGTAATACTACCACAAATTAACATGGCCATTTAAAAATAACCGTATACAATCCATTTATTATCTACAAATCACTTGCATTGCTAATGAAGATATCCGAACGATCTCGTGGTCAATAAATCCCCGCACCCCGCCCCCGCCGCGGGCGATCGCCTTTTGTTTCGAAACTGATCCAAAACACCCACTCTGACGTTTTATGGGTTGCCAGTGTAAAAATGTATGTTTTATAATATTTAGGTCAAAGATATTGTAGAAGTTAGAGGAAATACATCGTTTATGTAAAGGTGAATGTATGTTTTTGTTGGCGATCGTCTCTAGATACCTACTAATCTAGATATATATATTATGAATTTATTGATTTTAATAAAAAAATACTCTCTCTTATTCCGATAACATCCAATTAGGGACTCTACAAAAATTATTAAGGTTATACAAGTTTTGTGTTTAAAAATAAAGATTTATTTAAACACAGTAACATTACCTATGTAATTATGTATTTTAATAACCTACCATTTCCAAGATTCGCAATTTTTCACAATTCTGCAAAACAATTATAACTTTCACATCATATTCAGGTGAACTAACGCAAATTAAGATGAGCCATAAAAGGGTATTCACGCATAATTCCTGGCGACAAGCAAACTTCACAGTGCACTAATTGTGACATAATGATCACAATACACCAATTAACAGTGTTCTTAACCTTTTCGACAATTTTTTATCCAAATCCCGGCGCGGTTAGCTTAATTACGACCAATTAAAATGCCCACAACGTCATTAATTACTGTGACAAACTCGAAACACACATTTCGGCGAGTTATAAAGTGTAAAAGGGGCTATAAGAATGCGTATCTCACTTGCATTGCTCGTAAGATATGTCATAAACATTGTCACTGAATGTTTGCAAAAAGCTGATTTGGTGGTTAAAATGGAGTCTTAAGTGCAAGCTGGCCGCTTTTGGTAAAGTATTGAGAAATAAGAAAACAATCGTGTAAGGTGGTATATTAAATTTTATGGAACTTTTCTTTCAGTAATCAATTTGAAAATTTAATTACAATTAAAATATAATATTTTCCTGTAGGTACACTCCTATCAATTCAATGCTATTCAGATAAGTACCTAAGTAAAGATTTCACTTAGTATAGAAATTCATAAAGATACCTAAGTACAGTAATCCAAAAGTAATAATGCGCATAGAAATCTTCGTCACTGTTCGGCAACTGTCATATTCTCGGAGAGTCCGAAGATGATATCTATATAGAGCGGTTAAATGCATTTTCTTCATGCATAATTTAGTCAAATTATATGTTTTGTGCTAAAAGAGATAAATATGTATTTGTAGGTAAGTAACGATTTTGTTTCGATAATTCCTAGTAAGTAAATAGCGATCGAGTATAACCCCACGATTGCGAATATATTATCTTTGTTGGATTGATTTACTTGGAAAATTTTATAGTACTTTTAAAGTGTCTTACTGAAGCTGGTGTAATGATGGAAGAAGAGAAGGTTAAAATAATACAAATTTATATTGTACTAGCTTTCCGCCTGCGGCTTCGCCCGCGTTTTCAAAGAAAAACCCGCATAGTTTCCGTTCCCGTGGGATTTCCGGGATAAAACCTAGCCTATGTTACTCGTGGATAATGTAACTTTCGAATGGTGAAAGAATTTTTAAAATCAGTCCAGTAGTTTATGAGCCTATTCATCACAATCAAACAAACAAACAAAGAAAGTTTTCCTCTTTATAATATTAGTGTAGGGGAGAGGGGGGCAGTTTAGAACAGGGGCAGTTTTGAATTATTCAATTTATGAACGCATCCTTTACTGTTTTCGACCTCCATCACCTTTTTAATACTGGTAACACCGAACTACAAATCTGTCAGTTGTCAACTAACGTCTATGTCAGTGTCATTTTGCGAAAATATTGCCGGTTACTTTGACGGAGACGAAAGTAAACAAATATTTTTTTGGTTAAATGCAAATTACTGAAAACGTAAGTATTATATTCGAGTTGTTATTATTTTATAGTGTTTCACGTATTACAGACAAAGTATTTACAAATATGAGATCATTGAACACAAGTTACTTTCACGTCCAAAATTTTTTATTTGTGAAGGTTGGTATTGGGGCAGATTTGATCAAAATAACTGGGGAACTTTTGAATAAAATGTTCAAAACTGCCCCATACACATATACATGTAAAGCTGACCCTTTTACTAAGTAAGTAATTACATTTTTTACTGTCTTTACTTTACAGTCATAATGGTAAGAAATTATAAAAAGAAAAAAGAAAGTGATGTGATCGAAGAAGATGCCCAACGAGCTGTTTCATATGTTGTCAATGATGGCATGAAGTTGAGGACCGCTGCTACGATATTTAACATAAAACCGACAACTTTATTTTATAGAGTTAAAAAATTTAAGGAAAACATAACGCCAAAAAATGAAAACTATAGCAGCAAACACACCATGCATCAAATTTTTACCAATGATGAGGAGCGTATGCTGGAAGGTTACTTTTTGAAAATGTCCAGTATGAACTATGGCTATAAAAAGAAAAGATGGAAATATGTTTTTAGTTTCTTTCATGAAAAAGAAGTTCTGTTATAAATTCTTTTTCCCTGAAAAAGAAGATCAATCTTTTGTGCCTATCACGGATGTTGTAAAGAAACTTCCGAAGCCATGCCCTACTGGAGGAACTTCACGAACAGCTGCTTTATTAACTTTTAATTTTGACTTCAGTAAATTTAAGATGGGTTAGGTACTTTAACCTATCTCATATTTATATTTAAATTTATTTCAAAGTCCAATATTTTGGTAGTATTAACCATCAAAGTATTGATGTGGTTTGCATTTTTAATAATTATATTTTGTGGTCATTTAGTTGTCATGATTGTTTATTATAGATTTAAACGTCTTTAAAATGTCACATTTGCTAAGTTACTTATGAATATTATTTTTGATATTGTTTCGCAATGTCCAATTTGATCTCGGTTAAAATAACGTGTTCTTTGTTCAAGACTGCCCCAGGCTGTTAAGAGTTTTATATAAGTTTATTTAATTAATAGTTATTGTAAGACATAAATGACAGTATACTATCATAATATTTGCTACAAATAACATAAATATATTGTTGATTATGTTCTAAGTGACATGGTTTCCATTTTATTCCAATTTGTCAAAACTGCCCCTAGGGGTTTCAAATGTGCCCCATTCGCGGGGCACATTTCAACAAAATCGAGCTTTTTAAAAATTGATACTGTGTAACTATAGCAAGTCAAAATAACTAAATATATTTTTTTTTTATGTAGTATAAGCCCCATATCTTATATTAAAATAAAATAAATCTTGATTGGTCATACCATACGGGACAAAAAATTTTTTATTTAAAAAGTGTTCAAATGTGCCCCCCTCTCCCCTAGATAAAGTATGGTTTTCAAACACAGGTTTATATTTAAACCATATATGTAAATCTTATCAATAAAATCTCAGTTCAAAAGTATTTACAGTACTGATCATTCTTCAATATTATGACAATTACAAAAAAAATAAAAACAATCAAAATCAGGGATTATCTTTATTTCTGACATTTTAGATACATCGGAACTCTTCTTCATTTTCACTTTCCCTAATGCCATCACCTGTGTAAATCATTTCATCGATTAATTCAATTCACCTTTAAAAACAAAACCAAGAAGAGTACGTAATAGCAGCTCTATATAATTCCACACAGAGAGAACACGTGCAGTCACCACCAATATTTAAAGACAACTGACGGATTTTTGAGTTTTTTGACTGACAGGCTACCGTCACCTACCGCCCGATTTGTTTTTGATTGTGTATGACCATGAATTGACTTCTATTTCTTTTGAACAAGGTGTAAAATGCAAGTTCGTTGTTTAGGGCCCTTACGATTCAATGATTCGAGTGTCTTCGGAAATACGACAATTAGCGAAGATTTGCATGCGCATTATTAATTTTGGATTACTGTAATTGTTTTTATTTCATTTTTGAGCTTTGTTATGAACATCACAAGTTGCGATAACACTTGACATAAATGTCATTATCTAGATAACATTTAAACCATCACAACGATGGTTCCTGAAGAACATAGACATTTTATCCGCCATTTTTAACTAATTATCCCACGCTTGACTCGCGCTTCGTGTAATTATCAATCACTGACAGCGAATCTCGAGTGATTAACACTTCTTTGCTTTTCCCGCCAACCAATCGTAGCGGCCATATTGCTTAATTGCATGAGCACGTACAAGATGGCGGTTAATTTTTTTTTTTATTCTTTAAGCACTGGAATAGAAACGTCATTATTTACGTTGTTACATTTTGCTGTAGTTTTCTAACGTAAAATATGTATTTTAATTAACGATAGCATATTCTGATGAAGAGAAGTTTTTATAATACAAAAAATTCCAATCTAATTTTCATGCTCGTATTCGTATGCGACTAATTATTTATATCGGATAAGGACACAAAAAATGATCACGATTAAAAGGGATTGATGTGCATAATCTACAAATATCGCTTTCATTCCCAGGCTATTTTCATCGTCATTCTCAACAGTCCATAGACAGTGTATCTCAAATTAAAATTCGACATTAACCAAATGATTATTTTTTTAAATCACGATAAATATAGAGCTTGTAAGCTATCGTGTCATGAACAGTAGAGTTTAGTCTCTACCATCAATGACTATGGCCCGTTATTAAGCTCCCTTATTTTTTCTAATGTTGAAAAATCTTCGCCTCATTTGCCTTCCTAACCAAGTAGCCATATTACCTTATATTATCTTCCTATACCCATTCCATAAAACGATATCCTACGTCCAAAAACGTACACTATACGCATCAAAGCGATAAATTGTAACATAGGACGCGTATATTATGTTATTATACCGGCGTGCGAACAAAAACTGCGCTTATACCAGTATGTGATGATACACAGCAATTAAATGGACTGGATTGGCGCATACCCTGGATGCTCTTCTTGTGGCGCGCCTTGGATTCCTTCCTCAGGGTTCCGTGGGCAAGATACGGTCAGATATATACACTTTTTGCGTAATTTTGCCCATTGTGAGCTGTGGAAAATTCCTATTCAAGTCAAAAGTGTTGTTGGATGGAAAAAGTTGTTACATTTAGCTTATTTTTAATTGTTTGATCTCGTATGTATATTCATGATTGCAAGAACAATTTGACCAATGAATTGCATTGGTAACAAGTATCTGTAAAAGGGTGACCTCCACTACTGGTCACAATATTACTAATTACTGATCTCACTTGATGTCCTTCTTATTATAATTTATACTTGAAGCTTTAAAATCCGCAGAACGTTAACCGAAAACGATTTGATTTTGAACTACCTAATAAGAACTTGACAAAAGCTTCTCTTGTGATTCAAATCAAAATCATTGCATGTGAGGCTTTCTTTTTAAACTTATACTTACGTCAGAAATTATGCGACTTTGGTTGTGTAGATGATATGAGATAGCTGGAAAGAATTGGAATAGAGGTACCTTAACCCAGATGATAACAGTGCAATAACTATAAGAGATTTTTTTTTATGTCTCTACTTTAAACAAGCTTTCAAAATGCGCATCAATTGGTAAAGCGGTCAACAATATAAGCAGACCTTAGTACCTATCAGCTTTCTTACTTCTCAACCATCCTTAACCCATTCATTTATCTATAAATAGACATTGTGTATTAAATAAGGCACTTAGTATAAGGAAATATCTTTTTTACCATTTTTTCCATTTCACACAAGATTATCTCGACGTCATCAGAAGTAATAAATTGAAGTAAACAGTACGTACTTGAAATTAATTTCAGTCACGAGTACATAAATAGTCATCAATATTGACAGGTCCGTATCTAAATGAAGAATTTCACACTTCAAGTGCAGATTTGCATTTGAAATCAATAAGTTACTTTTGAGACTCGCACCACGCAATATTGTTTTGTGGACGGAGTGTAGATAGTGGGCGATGCGATTGCTATAAAAGTTATCTAGGCCTAAGTATAGTTTAAAAATTAAATAAATAATAATACTTTGTGATATTAAAAAGTGACAATGTGCTGCAACGTGCAGGACAATCTTTTTCAAAATACTTACATCAACATAATTATTTTGTTTATTTCATAAAACCATGTTTATTTTTATATTAATAAAAAATATAGAAATATGTCTGGTGTCTTACTGAAAAAATATTTTAAGAAGTTTCTAATGCTTTTACCGGTTGCGTCCTCGTAGTTAATTTGTGAGTTGTGACCTGTGCGATAGAATTACATCTGCTCTATATTTATAACGCTCTATTATATAGCTCGGACCACGCTAGTATTTATCTATATATCTGACCAGAGGTTAAACAAAAGCTGATAGCCATAATCCTTAAAAGGCGTTGTTTCAATAAAAATGTGTAAAGGCGCAGCTGAATGCACCATTAAAATTCTGCGTAAAATCGTAAATCAAACACAAATATGTACCGATGTTTTGTTTTGCGAAGAAAGTAGCTATAAAATTGTACAAATGATGTATTATTATTGGCGCATGATTCTTTTCTAGTTTTGTCAATGAATAATTTCATGTGAACGGTTCTTTTGCGTGATCTGCCTATTTAGATGGTGTAAAGTTGAAATTTTGAGCTTTATTTACTTGGTATTAAAGTATAAAATCGATTGGCAGTGCTTAAATAGAGCATTTCTTTATAGAATAAGTGTAGAGGAAACTTTGTATATTTTATATCATTTACTGTAACGTGCTGAAAGCTAATAACTTATACAATTAAAATGACTATAAAAATTAATCTATGTCGCTTTTTATGGGTGTTTTAGTATCTAAATTCTAAAACCAATGAATTCTATTGTGATAAAATTGTATTTAGCATTTTTGATGATGATTATTTTTCATTTATTTTGAATTAAGATTATGAAGCAGATTATTTAATTATGGTATTACACACTACACACACATATAACTACACGGTATAATGACGTTTGTATAAAATTATAAAATAAATGTTCCAACTATGTAGGTACTTACACTCTAAAAATATATAAAATAATATACCTTGCTAGGCGTAAATGTCTCTCAACTTTAAATATTATGTACCTAATTGTCGATTATTTAATGGATATTTCATGTACCTACCCAGTGACAAATTGTCAAGATTAAATTCTTAATAGATAAACGATAAATAAACAAAAAATAAAACAGAAAATGTTATTCCTCGAAAAAGTAATTAAAAATATAGTCTATGGTCAGTTTACAGTTATAGGTCAACAAAATGGCGCCATAATGCAGATTGTCAAGTGATTGCTATCTTTTAATTTAATGTTACAGTTTTGTAAATTATCCATGATTTAGATAATTAATACAAGCAGTTGGATAACGTACTACAGTATATTTTTACTTAAATATATCTTTTTACAGAACTAGTTAAAGTGAAACTTCTTTATCGGGGTTAGAAAAAAATTTAGTGTAACATTTTTTCGTTACGCGCCATCTTTTTCTTATCCCTACCACGCGTGATTTGACGTATTTCTGTAAAGTTGCATTTATACTTAGTAAGTATTTTTTTGAAATATAAGGTCATAATGAAGTTTCACTTCTTACGTGTGTACACTAGTACACACATTTTTTTTATTGTAAGTTTATTCTTTGCACAAAAACGGACAAGAAAAACAATTTTAAATAGACGTTTTGCATGCACGTTGCACTAATTTACATTGATATTTCAAGAAATTGATGCCTGTCTTTCCCATCAAAAACTCAGTGGTTGACACAACATGAATTGAAAAAAAAATATTTTTTCATTATAATCGTCAAAGTAATAGTTAGGTACCTACCTATTACGTGATGTTGTAGCTTGTAAATCAAATCAAATCAAATCAAATCTGTTTATTTGCACGTATATGGTCATACAAAGGTGTAGCACAGATAGTATAATTATATAGCAGGTAGCACCAAAAAGTTGAACTACATTTGACTTCTACCAACATCTTCCTATATATTTTTTTTCTTATTGCATCAACTTGGTAAGGATACAGCCTACAGGTAACCTGTGTTTCTGCAATGGAAAGAATATTATGAGCTAATTGGCCAATGTGTTTTATTAATAAAAAATATTATGAGCTAATTGGCCAATGTAGCTACACAAGGTTCAGAAGAAAATTAGCATAAGTCATTAGAATATTATACCCAAAATAAAACTAATAAAAAAGCGACAAAATCCATGGAACCACTACATGAATAATCTTAACCTAAAACCGATAAACGAGCGAAAAGTATTTGTTACACTGCACAAACCGGTGGCGACAATTACATGCACGTAAGAATGAGACGTCACAGTATACTTAACGAATCATTCCACTTTGTCTTCTAATTAAATGTTAATAAACAAAAACAGGAGCGTGTGGTACAAACAGTGGAAGAAAGCGGAAAATAGTTGCGGTTTGTAGGACGAAAGAGCATGCAGTTACAAATGTAGTTCAATGATTAATTTAAATATAATTTTTAGGTATTTAAACGACCAGAAACAGAATAATCTTTTAAAAATATATTCTAGCAAAATTTTTTAACTCATTAAGTAGTTGTGTTCTTTTGAGAAGAAAATTATTCAGGTTTTGGCATCCACGTTATATTTCAATCGGCGTTATCCAAAGCCAGCGCTAAATATTTATTTTTATTCTAATGCTTCGGTTCTCCTTCTATTTTTCTTGCCTACCTTTCCCAGTATAAAGCTAAGTTATTACTTATTATCCCTGTGAAAATTACGCTATCTCTGGCCTTATAACCACCAAACGGAATGAATACAACAAATTATATCACAAAAATATAAAATTTATCTGCTTCTTGCACTATTTTAGTACTTACAAAATTTAGCTCAAATTATGGAGAGCAAATAAAATTGTTAAATAACATAGCTCTTCTACTTACTGCAAAGGTTTTCACATTAGCTGAATACAAATATAAAGTTATAGTACCTATCTCTAGCTAGAGCCAACAATAACACGACCACAGTCCTTCAACTCAATACACTAATCAGATAGCCTAAATATCCGCTTATGCTTCCAACTTGTACCACACGTCATCTAAACGACAAAAACTAGCACGACGGGCCGTAACGGCCGGCGCGGGCGCATCGCCCCGTCACACGGAACTCTATAGATATATTTATATGCAACCAACACTGAAAACCTTTTTTAACCCATTGTCAGGCTTCTTCATAGTAAGATGAATTATTGTGATAGTTCCTACAATGTTGTGGAGCTAAAATTGGTAAGACTTTTTTGCTTATATTTTTATAAACACTGGAAAATCATAAAAAATAGAGTATCCCTTACCTAGATGCCAAAAACTGAAATATGTCTATAATATAAACGAGTAGTCCTGGGTTACTGTAATGCAAAATTCGTAATAATCACGCCAGCCCATCGCCTACAACTTTATAAGGCCCAAGTTAGGCCACATATGGAATACTGCTCTCACCTCTGGGCTGGAGCACCCCAATATCAGCTGCTTCCATTTGACCGCCTTCAACGTCGAGCCTCTCGAATCGTCGACCGACCCGAGCTCACCGATCGGCTGGATCCGCTTGCACTGCGGCGTGATGTCGCATCACTGTGCATATTCTACCGGATATACAATGGAGAGTGTTCTGATGAACTTTTTGGATTGGTACCAGCTGCGAAATTCCACAACCGCACTGCACGACACAAGCTTAAATACCATCCACACCACCTGGATGCGTGGCGTTCGTCTACAGTGCGATTCTCGCGACACTTCTTGCCGAGAACCACGCTGTTGTGGAACAAGTTACCTGCTTCTGTGTTTCCTAAAAACTTTGACATGGGCACCTTCAAGAAGAAAGCCTACACATACCTGAAAGGCCAGCAAAACGTTCGTAAAGTCTCCGACAGTGCGAACGCTCATGGGCGGCGACGAACTTCCAGAAAGTGAGTCGTCTGCTCTTTTGTTGGAGCTAACATAAAAAAAAAATAATCCAATTTTTTTAATAATTTCACATTCCAGTCAATTATGTATTATCAACATGGTTAAATATATATGTAAGTATTATCTTCATTATAATTGACAAGAAACACCTTTCAGCCCGATTTTTTTGGGGATAGCAAATAAATAAATTCAGTGTAAATAAGCAGATGTAAGGTTTTAACTGTCCTACTAATATTATTAATGCGAAAGTTTGTGAGGATGTGTGTGTGTTTGTTTCTCTTTCACGCAAATACTACTGAACCGATAACAATGAAATTTAGCACACATATAAAGGGTAACTTTGATTAACACATAGGATAGGTTTCATCCCGGAAATCCCACGGGAACGGGAACTATGCGGGGTTTTCTCTGAAAATGCGGGCAATGCCGCGGGCGGAAAGCTAGTTAACTATAATAATGATAACAAACTCGGTTCGTAAATGAACTGTGAACTCTTAAATTGAATTCAATTACCTTAACAATTGTACCGTCTTATTAATAAGAAAGTAATTTAGAATACCGAACACTTTTCTAAACTAATACAGAAAAACTAATAAAGTGCTAAGTGATTTTGTATGTAGGTATGTTTTAATTTTAACTACTGAACCGTTTTTAATAATTCTTCCACACTATCTTTACCAGAATGTGCCATGACAAATTATGATGCAGTTAGTTTAAAGGTTTACAGTGAAAAAATCGATACTACTCCTTAAAAAAATCGATTTCGTGTAAAGGTATCATCTTCCAAAATTAATTCTAGTTAAATTAAGTTTTTATTAGGTATTTAATTATTGTTTATAAAATATTCACCCCAAGTATTACCGCGGGGCACAACTAGTTGCTATATACTTATAAATTTACCCGTTTCTGCGGCAAATGAAGCCGGTCACTACGCATATGTAAATACTAAGTAAATTAGAAAGAATACATAATTAAGGTAATAACTTCGATACTAGAAAAACTTACACTTTTATCATAAAAAACCTTTTATAACATGCTTCGGTAAACATTGTATAACATTACACATATTATAATGAATGATATAAATAATATCTTAAAAAACTAATATAAATATCAATAGAAATATATAAGTTATTGAATATGAATCCCTACTTACATAATATACCTATAATATTATAAATGCGAAATTAACTCTGTCTGTCTGGCCGTTACGCTTGCCCGCTTAAATCTCTCATCCGATTTTGATGAAATCTTTGGACCCTGGCACAGACAATCTTTAGACCCTGAGAAAGAACATAGGCTAACTTTTATTGCGAAATATGTAGGTACCACGGGCGAAGCCGGGTCGGACCGCTAGTACAATAAAAACAATATTCTCTGTGGTATAGCGGCAATGACATCATATTACCTATAATACATATTATTGCGTTTTTAAGAGGTCAATGTAGAGCACTTTTTCGTTTTATTTGATTACTTAGGTACATTTTACTAAATTGAAGAGGATGCATATAAGTCAGCACTGCACAGGCAAAATATGTATATCGGCATGTGCCGAGTTTGGCAAGATTCAAAGATACCAAAATCGTCGCCTTGCTCCAAGACGTGAAGGTATTGCCATGACGCGACCTTGAAATTTTACTCTGAACGCGCCTAAAGTAGATTCACTTCGGACCAATGTGTGCTCAGCACACATGCTCTTTTTTATTTTTATTTTGTTTATTTACTATCTCTATACTCTTTCTAACTTTTTCCATTGACACCGTTAACCAAAACAATTATAAAATTACCATCAACTATCATCTCCATATTATTCCAGCTTACAAAACAGTGAATTTTTATGAAAATCATACGCAATTAAGCGAATGCAGTATTAATTACCGCATTGATGAGTTATGATTCATAATTAGAGATTACACCGCGTTTCGCACGAACACGTGTGCTTTCGTTTTAAAATGTTTTCTTGTCTTGTGTTAGAAAATCTTGACATGTAACTAATGTTGGTAAGTGGTTGGTTTTTTATCCAATAGAAAGGAGGAGGAGTGACAAGCAAAACCAGGTAAGAATAATATATTGGAGAATTTCCTTACAGGAAATGATAAACGTTACTTTAAAATCTGTAACGTTTAACATTCACTCCTATATAGACATACTAGCTTTCCATCCGCGGCTTCGCTCGCGTTTTCAAAGAAAAACCCGTTCCCGTAGAATTTCCGGGATAAAACCTATCCTATGTCCTTTCTCGAGTATCAAAATATATCCATACAAAATTTCATGCAAATTGGTTCAGTAGTTAAGGCGTGATTGAGTAACAGACAGACAGAGTTACTTTCGCATTTATACTATTAAGTATGGATAGTGTGCTTATGACATGGGTCAAAGTATATGCATCTTCTTTGTGAACTTACACGCGCAAAAAAATTGTGATTTGAATTGAAACCGAACTTAGTTTTCATAAAGTTCATATTGATGACTTATAAATACAAAACGGGAAAGGAAATAAAAGTAATAGGTACTGTCTATATATAATTTGGAAGTAATACGGAAGAATACTTCAATCATATTACTTACTTAAAGTGAGAACAAGCAAATATCAACACGTGTTCATGTGCTCTGACCTGCGAACAACATTTAAATTAATATGCCTTGCTTTCCTTATTAGTAACAAAAGGTATTATTTATGTTTATCGTGGAACCAGTTAGAGAGGCAATGGTGTGGAAAAGATGGGGAGATTTCAAATAAAATTCATCAATATCAAACATCCATACTAATATTATAAATGCGAAAGTAACTCTGTCTGTCTGTCTGTCTGTTACTCAATCACGCCTTAACTACTGAACCAATTTGCATGAAATTTTGTATAGAGATATTTTGATACCCGAGAAAGGACATAGGATAGGTTTTATTCCGGAAATCCCACGGGAACGGGAACTATGCGAGTTTTTCTTTGACAGCGCGGGCGATGCCGCGGGTGGAAAGCTAGTAGGCTATATAAGGAACAAGATTACAGAAATAAACCAATGACCTTATTAATTTCTAAGTCCAAATTTTGTATAAATTTATAATACATAAATAGTTTATGTGCACAAAATATAGTTGCTCTCGAAATAGGTAGTATATTTTCAAAGTTAATTAATTCACATAACATAATATAGATTATTTAATTTCAGTTAAAGTTAATCTGCAGTTGTAGCGAAGTGAAAAAAATTGAGGTAAATAAAAGAAATATGAATTCTAAGGAACTCCAGAAGACCGATAAATTAATCAAGACATGAATTGGAAATGTTTCCGAAATAGATAAAGTTTCAGGAAGAAGAAAGAGGAAGGAACATTCAAGCAACCGATGATTCCAACTAAATATTGTAGCGAAATGCTAATCGTACACGCTTCTTACATAAAGCTGTAATAGCGTATAATTAATGCTTTGATTAAGAGATAGGATCACTAATTACAAGTAACATCAGCTGCGCATGATTTGAAGGTCTTCAGTGTAGCATGTAAATTTTTTCCGATATTTCCTAATGAAGGAATTCTGTTTGCTAGGACTGGATTAATTAGATGGTCACGATAAGAACTATTTGCAATTCTTAAAGTGTAATTTTACTGGTAAATATTCTAGGTAATGTCAATGAACGTTGACATTTCTAGTGTTAGAATATTGACTGGATCAAAAACATCAGTCTGTTTTAGAAGGACTTGTTATATTATATTTTTTAGGGCCGATTTTTCAATGCTTGGATAAAACTTATTCGTCGAATAATGTATAAAACTACCATTTTAAAAACGTATTCTAATTGCCCGTATTTGACAGTTTACGTGACATTTTAATATTAACGTGTAATACTTTATTGGACGGATAAGTGTTATCCAAGCATTGAAAAATCGGCCCTTAATTGGTTTAATCCTGTTAAGAAGTGTGTTAATTAAATTATTTGTGATGTAAATGTTTGTGCTCTTTATGTTTCCTGATTTGATTCTGCTAATATTATTGCTCCCTAAAACGTCTGGCGTTTTCTTCAATATTCAGAAAAGTATTGGCTAGATCACCGTTATTTTTCTGCCCAGAAATTAGTACCGCAGACAAAGCCCATATATTTTGCCCGCTATAAAATTATCTTTCTTTGGCTAAAGGTGGCGAGTTGCTGATGAAGCGTGAACTACATGCTATGAATACATAATCAAAACATTATCTCTTTTTTATAAATTAATAACGATTCCAAATAGGTCTTGATGAATTTATTTCTAGATAATACGTGAATAATTTATGATTGCAATTTACTGCTTTATATTTAATTAGCTGATTGGTCATGATATTTTTTTTTCATCATTCTTTAATTGATTAGTCATTGTTTTCAATAAATATATGGATACTATTGTTCTGAGTCAGGTCATCTATAATTCATAATAGACCTATTTTTTCATCCTTTCCTATTTACTTATTAGAACCTGATCTCTGCCTACGTCTTATTTTTAACAGTTTTTTGTTAGTCTTTAAATATGTATTGCTTATACATCATCTTTTGCTATGTTAGCAGGTAAGTACAACAAGAACCTTTGGATCATTTCATATTATAACTGTTGTTCTTAGTTATAAACGTATTATTTAAATGGCAGCTCTAAAAACTGAATTGGCACTAATCAAGTCTATATAATACTGACGCGTGTGAACATGTCTTAACATAACTTACACTTAAAATTCATTAACAATGCACGTGTGAAATGCTTTTTATGTTAATATCTGTCTTTGTTACTTGTTTTACATGAAGTGTTATTTATCTTTACAAATGTCTAGTTTCTCTAAGCTTATTAGCAATAGGTTCGTCTTGTAAAGTAAAAACGCTGATGTCTCATTTGATTTTCAAATTATTCAGTTCAACTTTCTTTGTATTAAAGTCTAACGTGTCGTAAGTTGTATTAATAATATGATTATCTTGCTTCTATCCCCTGCTTCGTAAATAGTGCTATCTTAGTGCTATTTAGATGATTTTTAGGGTTCCGTACCGAATCGGTAAAACGGGAACCTATATTACTGAGACTTCGTTGTCAGTCTGTATCCAGGCTGTATCTCATAAACCGATAGCTAGAAAGCTGAAATAATATATATAAAGTGGAGGTTCCCATAGTAATTAGTACGGAACCCTTCGTGCGCGAGTCCGACTGGGACCTGGCCGGTTTTATTTTAATTAGACTGTATGGCGAACAAAACGAACAAAAGTGACAAATCCATAATTTTCTCATACCTGTTCTTCCTATGTCATAAACCTGAAAGAGTTATAACGTGATAAACTGAAAACATAAATTAATTTGCATTAATTTTTATAAAAAAGGGCATAAAATACTCAATGTCTAACTTGATATTGCGTGGACACTGACTAATTATGTCATAAATTCTCATTCTTCAGACCTTATTGTTTATAGGCTTCTACACATGTGCTAGCTTAGTTCGTTTTACAATGTTAAAATAATGTCAATTGATAAGCAATAACAATTAACATTTCTTTTCGATTCATTGTATTTATGACGAACACGGTAAGGGTGGGACTAGAGTACAGAAAACATTGACATTCTTTATGAAACATATTTAACTGTTTGCAACGCATGCATGCACACTTTATTAAACCAATATATTTTTATAAAATACGGTTTTAATAACTTGCTATAATAAAATACGTATCCCATTAGGTATTGTAATTATGCAATATTTTATTGAGAGTGAAAAATAATAATTTGTCAGTACATCTTTATGTTTTACGGTTTTTGTTTTATGCTAATTTAGAAGGTAGATACCTATTATAATATTTAGCACTCTAGAAACTTGTTAAATAGAAAAAGAAATAGTACACAAAAACTCTACGACTTCAACCGTCATAGTACCTACTTATGAAGTATTGCGTCATTTTTTTTAAATATAATAATGGGCAAACGAGCATGAGAATCGCCTGGTAAGCAAATCCTGGAACCACAGGCATCTCTGGAGGTCTTCGAAGATATATTTTTAAGACGGATGTAGGCTCTCTTCTGCAAAATTGCAAATTTCATCAGAGGCTAGGCAATCACGCAAAAGGCACGACACGCGTGACGAGGTATTCTTAGTCTATGATATTTATCGAAGATAATACAAATAAAAAATCCCCCATCTCTTGGAGTAATTCATATTGCAGAATACGTCCGACCGCGACAGTATAAATTGCACAAATAGATATCAAAATTGTAACAACATTGTAAACACACAGATTTGAATGCATAAACAAATTTTCAATTAAAAACAAGTCATTTCACGGTAGCTATTTGAAAGTGGGAAATGTCCGCAAAAAGTGTGAAGTGTGGTCACCGTGCTAGCGCGCAAATTGGCGTGACCGATGATATTGTGTAGACGCTGCAATAAATCTGGTTTGCTTGAAATCCCGAGCTGTCACGCTAGCCGCACTATTTGCATGTCAATATGCAGGCGAATGATGGTACGCGGTGACCATGGTTTGTGATTTTGGGAGACATTAGAAAATAGACAAAAAGTAATAAAAACAAAACGACGTGTGGCACTCGGGGACTGCCGCGGTAAAGCTATTGCATGCTATGCCTTCAAGCCACACTTCCGCCCGTCGGAGTGGGGAGCGTGAGGTTTTTTCGTTACGGAATTTCTCGATTCGGTCCCCGCGCTCAAGGCCCGCGATAGAAGCTATGCAATAGCTTAATTATAATAATTATACTAACATACATATAACATAACTATAGAAAAACAGAAAGAATTAAGCATAATGATATTGATCTGCGCGGTGGATTACATTCTGCATCTGAGGCTGATAATGATGATAATAATATTATTATCGTTACTCCTTACCATATCCCGTACTCTGTAAAACCTGACAATCTATTAGATACTTTACTAATCTTTGCCAATATTTATATTCAGTGAACAGTGAAGAGACATAGGTATTATGGAGAGAAACGCATCAATACCAAGACTTTTAAAATAAGGAAAAAGAAAAAAAAGGAGATTTTCACCGGGAGACTCACAAATTCCATAGCACAGTGTAATAAAAAATATGGTAAAATGGTTGAAAAAAAATCATTTTTATATTATGTATGGATAGTTCATAGTTATTTAACAGCAAAAACAATAGTCACTCTAGCAGATATGTAGATAGTGCGCGGGCGCCGGTCCACTAAGTGGCAAGTAATTATTATTGATCGTTGAGCAACTGTATTAGTTTGTATGTATTTGCATACGCCTGGAAACACCGCCTTATCGTGCTAGATATAGACTAAGAGCCCAGTAAGTAGTTTAAGAAAATGAGCTAAAAATCATGACAATTAATTATAAATCAGAGATTATGAATGACGACACTAACTTTTTAGATTAAAATTGTGGTTTTCATTAATTCCTTAAAAATGCTTTCAACAGATAAAGAAATAGATGAAAGTAAGTGAACGAAACTGTTCATTGATCGACATCTAATTTTTTTCAATAAGTAAGTTTCCATAGTCAGTAAATTGCAACTTTGTTCAGGAAAATTAATTTCTAAATTTTAAATTTTTTGGTTTTTTACATCCAAAAAAGGAAAAAAATAATAGTAGACACTAACTACTGAAATAATAATATAGAGTCATCATATAATACGATATCATTGTTGCCCAAGCGATTTAAAGCGTTTTATTAATTACTTATTTAGCCCACGTCTTGTGACCTTTTTCCACCTCCACAAAGGAGAAATATCTGAGATTCAATCGATAGAAATTTCAAGTGCGCCCGCCAATTCTTCTTTATTTTATGTCTTCATACGCACCGCCGATCGCCCCTAATTACGCCTTGACGCAAAAACACTAATCGCACATTTCACATACAAAACCAAAAGGACCTTTACAACAAACTGTGTACTGAAAATCAAGCTTTATCCCCTTGTAATAAAGTTCTTTTGCCAAAACTGTCGGTGTAGTTACTACCTTATTGCATGTGGCTCTTTGAAAAGTTATGTCCAGAATGGCATATTTGTACAGAAGTAGCGCAAAACAATTTGGAACGTGCTATTGAAAATTCTAAATCCAAAATTCAATGTCTCCAAAATTGTGTCACATACGACATTATTCCTGGAGCTCACTACTACAGTAGCGTAAGCGAATATGCGTCACAAGAATGTGCATACACGGTTGAAGTTCGTTCGCATCTTTTGAGAAGTTACGTCCTTTAAACAGAAGCCGAAACGTGAGTTCGAGAAGCGTTAATGAGCGCGCTCTCCGTCGGATTCCCAGCGATGTTACTGTATCGTCTTTTGTCGGCGCGATACGACTTTTTGTGATGGCAAATGATAACAATAAGCCGTGTTAAGAAGTGGGATGCGAAATTCTAAAGAGATAATAAGAAACGTGATAATGTGTTGTTAATTAATTAATGTGCAACGGATTGCGGGTTCCGCTTGACAGACTTTTTCTGATGGCTATCTGATCTAGCCTCTGTTTTGTTAGTAACGCAATAGACATTTGTTCATCAGCGTAATCACGTATTCACTTGTTAATCGGCAAAAAGCTTAGTAAATTGTTAATACACAAAGCAAAATCTTTATATTATGATTCAGTCTAGATAGGTAGAATAATATAATAGAGCGGACTGTTCTCTTCTTGTATTTGCTAGTTCCCGCGACAATAGGTGATCTTCTATGTATCAGATAGTACAGTACCTAAGTAGGAACACACTAAAGTAACTCACGAGTCACAATTCCACTTCGTCTATCATCTAGAAGTAAGTCGTTAAATAGGTAATTAAATATGAATTATTTAAAGGTATACAATCGATCTGTTCATAAATCATCAAATAATAAGTGATAGATCATACACACAATTCAACAAATTTTGCCGGAGCTATAATAATTATACTAGTGAATGCATATTATGTAGCTAATATAATAACGAATAGCAAAATAATATTTTTGACGCTACCAAGAAGCTTATATCCTCTAATACACTGGAGATTGCACTATGACCATTAACTTGAAACAAGAAACTATGACATTCAATGACGTCAGTCATGTTTTTTGTCTCTTTCTGTCGAGTGACCACGCTGGTTTGTAAATTCAGGATTTTTCAAAATAGAAAAAACTAAAAATCATGGTCTATAAATAATAACGACATATATTTTTAACAGTATTTATATTATAATATTATGGTCATACTTTATAGGTAGGTACATACAATTTTAATTGGTATAGAATGATAGTTATAAATAATTT
This sequence comes from Colias croceus, assembly GCF_905220415.1. NCBI lineage: Eukaryota > Metazoa > Arthropoda > Insecta > Lepidoptera > Pieridae > Colias > Colias croceus. The sequence goes on from NC_059549.1 coordinate 9,905,942, forward strand.
TTGGCTACAAAGCTTGGATATGAACCGATATATAGCATTAACATCCTTTGTAAATAGAGGAAAGTTGTGTTTTGCATCAGATGCTGTTTAGCAAATTGTTAGCTACTCAGATCTTCTTTTTAAACGCGTTGCTTCGACGGGTCAATTTCAAGCCAGAATCATCAAAGAAAAACTGTTTATAGCAGCCTTGCACAAATTTCAGCTAACTTTACAAAGTTTATTTTTAAAAAGGTATTTTTTTCTGGGTCGTAATCCTCAGTAACCTTGATGGGCACATATATTTCTTTTTATTTTACTTTTTGGAAAGCTGAAATACGTAAAACAAAAAAATATGAGGTAAGTTAAAAAAGTATAAATTTAAATGTAAAAACGAACAATCTTATAACTACATGTGAGTGCAATACCGATGTCATGTGTTGTTTCATTACTAGTAACAATCTTTAAAATGGTGTTCTAAATTTTCATCATAATATTGTTATTACAATATATTCTCTTCGCTATCCATAAAAACTCGTCATCATGGTTACCATACTTGTTAAATCTGTTTATTGAAAACTTGTTGAAAAATGATAAAGTATTAGGGAAATAACAAATTTAACATGACTGCTTACTAAAATGATGCTAAATTAGACAATTTTTGCCATTGAAATGATTCTAAACAGGTAAATGCAGGAGTATTGAGGAATATTGTAAATAACGTAAATATACACTTGCCTGTGAAATTCTATGCCAGAATTTGGTGTCCAAACACTTCTGCAATTTTGCACAATACAATGCATTCTTTATATTCGGAAAATATTCATTAAATAAGCAACAATATTAACTTAAATATTCGAAGCGACGCAATATTTTTGACACACATGCCATATTGACAAAGTGAGAGTTGCTACAATTTTATTATGGTGACTACCCATAATCAGGGAGTATCGCTTTTTAATAATTGGTTCAGATACTTAGTTTATTTAGCATAAATAATAATTGTCTCATCCAACAATGCTTCTGAATGACGTTGTTGGCAATTTATCAACAAACTCATGTACAAAAACTAACCTTTTGCACAGAATATTACAGCATAGATAGTAGCCTTGGGAAAACTTCGTATTAACAGTGGCAATACCAAGTTAGGTGTGAAAGTGATAAAAAACATGAACTAGGCAATATTTTCTTGTTACACGTCAATGTTCATACCGAAATCTCCAGTGTATTAGATATAAGCTTCTTGGACGCTACAAATTATTACAGAGAAAGTAACCGCTTGAAAGTGAACACTACACAAAAAAGATGCAACACTTTCTTTAATAGTGATAATTGTCAACGAAATTGGCTGAATAGTGACATTTAATTGCAATATCGAGGCATCGCGATGTCATTGCCCTCGATACAATAATTGTAGTCCCAAATTACCGGTAAATAATTATCAACGTCCAAATCGAACGGCTATCGTGCGAGCCAAATGGAGTTATTTAATATAAACTTATTTGGCCATGCGATACGCGATAATATGACCATTGGTCATGCCTTATGTGGAATGGTTGGCGCGTGAGAATGGAAATTGAGGTTCAGGGTTCCAATACTGTTGGAGATTAAAAAATAAACGATCAGGTTGTTTAAATTTTTGAACTAGTGTTACATTGCTTATTTTTGGGAGAAGATAAGGAATAAAAATGTACATCTAGAAATGGAAATCCAGATGAAAAAAATGTGATAAAGAATGTCACAAGACTATATCCTATTTTTACGGCTCTAGTAGCTAAATCGCATGCTACTAGTAGCTACTTACTCCTTATTATTTTTGTTTAAAAGCCCAACATTTGATATTTTGCGCCAGCTTTAAGACAAAGGTAACAGCTCCTGCCGTGGCCCCAAAAGGAATCCGCATGGATACGGTATGGCTTAATTATGGGACATAATTCAAGAGGCGCGTTCATGCGTTTGTTTATATGCCAATACAAATTTGTTATAATATCTGATGGTTACAGCTACGGTTTCTTATTGAAAACAAGTAAGTAATGAGAAAATTGTCAGTTGAGGGAAGAAACGATTTATAATCTGTGTTTAATATGGAAAATATAACCATAAAGGAATGGACACTGCATCTTTATGTCCTCTCTTAATAGATATTGGAAGTGCAATAATATCTAAAATGCTATTGACTACAGCCGCTGATGGATTACTATTAATTAATTTTGAAGCTTTGATAAATCATCTAAATATGTATAATGTATATAATTTTTCAACATGATAAAGTTTAATAATAGCAGAGAATTATATTATACTCCGTTAGTTTAATTCATATATCGCAATTAGACATCCATCTCGGCTCCTCCTGGTTTGCAAAAGAAAAAATAACCTAGTATGAGAAAATAATGTAGCCTGGTGAAATGAAACTTCAAAATCATTTATATACTTATTTAGTTATTCACAAAAAAACAAATCTTTCTTATTTACAATGTTCAAGGATCTCATTTATCTATACCACTCCAGAGGGTAGTATATGTCTCCACTCCATGAGTCCTAGTGTGGGAAAGTGATGGCGCTACACAATCTGTATAGCTCTGTCATTTTTACACACTTAATTAATATTGCTTTAAAACATCATTATAACCCCCAGGTGGATGTTAAAAAAGTATTGATCTTACAGAAAAATTACCATGTAATTGTTTGTAAGAAAAATCGATATGTGAACAGATATGCATCTGCCCTATACCCCACAAGGTGACTCATGACTCAATTTAAATGCTGCTTGCTGTTTGTACATAGCACTGAATAATTTGTAACAACCATATCACCTTCAAACACCACACATTATATACTTCAAACCATGATAGGTTTATGATCGTTCCATCTCTTATTAACCCAGCAAAAAGACAGAGATAGCAAACTATCACCTGACGCAACATATATAATACACAACAAATAAACGAATAGTCCACACAATGTAATAAACACTGTGATATATTAACCTGTCTCTTCGCTATCAGCAATTCCAAAAGACAAATTAACGCAGCGTTGCGCACGCGACGCTTTCCGGTTAACAAGATGATGTTTTTAAATGACATTAATAAAAATAATTAAATATGTAAGTACTTCGTACAAGTGTGGAGTGGTTCTTGCTTTGATGTTATTAAAATTGTTAAATTGTCTCGACAGAACTAACGAACCTTCTAATGAACTTTTTACGCCCCGGCTTCGCCCGTGGTACATATTCGCAATAAAAGGTAGCCTATGTTCTTTCTCAGGGTCTAAAGATTGTCTGTGCCAAATTTAATCAAAATCGGTTGAGAGGTTTAAGCGGGAAAGCGTAACAGACAGACAGAGTTACTTTCGCATTTAAAATATTAGTAGGGATATACCTACTGCATAACATTAATAGGTACATTTTATCGGATTTAAATCAATGTGATCTAAGTACTTCGTTTAATACATGTTTTTAATTTTTAGACTGAAATTGCAGCCGACCACGTCGAACGTACGAAACGTGTAGTTAAAAAATATTTCCTGAGAAATACAATTTTGAGTGAGTTGGTATATTGTACCTACTATGGTGGGTATTTCAGGTATTTCTTAATATCAACTTATTCAATACAATATTTCAATGCGTATTCTGGCATCATTAAAAAATAGTCGCTGTTATTTCGAATTCTCGTTCGACATTCGTATACTTTACTAGTTACCTAAAATTAATAAAAGTCACCATTACGATAATACGATGTTTCGATAAATTCACATTAAAAGGTTAGAACATCCGTATTGTTGCGTGAAGCTATAGTTTTCAAATAATTCATAAAATACATTGAAACCGGATAGTTAACGGTCGCGTCAAAATTGAAACTTATAATTCCGTGACAGGCGCACGTGATTGTCAAATAAAAAAAGTTGCCACCATTAAAAAATTGAGTGTGAAAAAGCAAACCGTGACCTATAAAATGGCGGGCAAAAAATGTTTTGGTATTACACTCAATGTAAATAACGGGTCTCGTGATTAATCGTAGTTAATAAACTTTTAATTAAGGTAACAATTATTGAACATTATATCGAAATTGGTCAGAAAGGTTAGTGTGATATTAACGTTTTTATTTACGTAGGTACTTGCATCGCCTGTTGCAATGCATGAAATATCTTTGATTTAATGTTCTGTGAAAGCGGGCGGTTTCTTTTTTCCACACTTTAATTTGATTCAATTGAAATAAAGTCCGCATTTACTTAAATTAAAAGTAAAACGGCTTGTTGTAAATGCAATCAAATCTACCCTTTATCTTCATCTACGTGTGTATTTGCATGGTTAGACCTTTTAACGACTTCATTAGTCTTTACGCAGAAATGGTTTAATAGCTTTGATAAGCATGCTAGGTATTGTAGTTAAAGATTTAGATTATCAGCAGTTATCACCACCAACCCGGCCAACTCTGTTGTAAGCTCATAAGCCGGTTGCAGAGCTTCACCGACAATCAGCAGGGGGCTTCCCGCCCCGAACAGAGTTCCCCACGCAGCCTCCTTGCGGAGGCTGCGTGTGCGAAGATCCCAGTCGTCGACCGACAATCAGTGCGTACGTCAGTCGCGCTTGTCATATGTATGGAAATTCATAAAACCGTTCATAACTAGACCGACCATACGCACGCGTATTTCCATACATATGACAAGCGCGACTGAAGTACGCACTGATGGTCGGTGAAGCTCTGCAACCGGCCTTACCTTAGTATTCAATTTGATGCTCAATAGATAAAGGGTACTTTACTTTCCATCCTACTGATAGATCTTTTTATCCCAGCAATTCCACAGGAAACTTTGAAAACGTGTATGAAGCCGCGGGTGGAAAATGGAAATCTAGTATAGCATAAAACTACAGTACAACCAGGTAAAATATCATGGTTCTTCTTTAATACAATTTATTTGATAAAATTTATTCTTATGAATGGTAATATCAATTATTTTTTTTTTCTACTTTCAATATAACGTTTAATCGTCTTGTCTAATAATTCACTTATCTTCCACTATCACCATTCGAAATTTTATCACGATGAGTTCATTGTTTTGGTCGTGAATACGACAGACTCAAAGACTCGAGTTATATGTATATGTTTATAATCAAAACACATTCCCACATAATCATTTATCTCAGGCATAAAAATATACATATCAACCGAACAGCGATATCTGGATATCATAATTAAGTCTCATGGCGTGTTCAAATTAAATTATGTCGAAAATGAAACGTTAGTGGGCCATAAATTGCGATGCGCAGGCGCCTCTGTTACGCTCAGCTGATGTATCGGCTACACCTATTGGTTACATATTGTATAAGAACAAGTGTTAGGAGATAGCGGTTTATTAATCAGAAGAGAATAATTGAAAGAAGTTAAAAAGCAATCTGAAAACAGTGATTGATACCAGAGTAGGTATAAATAATTATAGGCTATGAGAAACAAAATCAACAAAAGCTTATGAACTCGATAAGTATATTGCCAGTTGAAAAAAATAGATACTTATAGGAAAAATTGATAGTCAACACATAAAGATAATTTCATGAATTTGTTTAACTGAATTATTTGACGCCTCATAAAAAACTATTTAGGAAACTAAATTAATACTTATTTAAAGGTGTTAATAGACACACACACGTCACACACACATACTTTATGATGCCTTTAAAGATACTTTGAAATATTATATTTTAAAAACGATATTCTTTCGAAAATCGCGAATCCCTTAACTTGTACCACACATCATGAAGTACAATTTAATCTGCACCGTTTCCATTGAACAAGTTTGTTTGTTTTTGTCTCGAATCGATACGCCTGCACCGGGTTAACTGATCGGAATGCTTTGGTACTACATTATTACTTAAATACTAAAATACGTTTTTTTATTATTTAACTTGATGTATTTTGTTTTTTGATTCAAAGGACTCTTTCATTCTTCATTCTTTCATTAATATTTAAAAATTAAATTCGCGTAAATTGCTTTTAAATTCTGATTATTAAAACCAATTTACGCGGGTACTTTTCGACAAATTGAACAAGAGAAAGTACTATAATATCTTTAATATTATTGTCAATTTTATTATTATTTAGCAATTGATAAGCATAAATACAGTTTTAACCCCAATAAAAGTTATGTAGATACTTGTCTCAATTAAAAACGTGTATTACACCACTCTTACTTGTTTACATTTAATATTTAAGTGTCTTACTTTCACTATAATTCTGTAATTATAATTATCTCTAAATGTCACATTAAGGGTCAACGCTCATTGAGATGCTATGCGATCGCAGAGCGTTTACGTAATAAAACGTAGAGTTAAAAATATGTATGGAATAGAATTACCTAAGTAACTTTAATTCGATGCCTGAACTCCTGAAGTCCTGAAGTGTATGCATTTTGATGAATTTTGATAAAAAGACAATAGTTATCTTGTAGAAAAGGGACATCATCACTATATAGTACCTATAAAACAATGTCCCTATGTCCCTTGTATGCTTAAATCTTTGAAACTACGCAACGGATTTTGATGCGGTTTTTTTTAATAGAGTGATTCAAGAGAAAGGTTTTAGTATATAATTTATTAGGTATTAGACAAAGCGGGCGAAGCCGCGGGCGGTTAGCTAGTATATGTATAAAACTCTTTACTCAAAATATTCCCCCTTTTCCCTCCAATAAAATCCAAACTTTATCACAAACCGTCAAGTAACTTACTTGTTTTACACGCCTCAAAAGCCGCCAACAAATTTGCATTTTTAATTCTTCGAACCAACAAACCATACAAACTGCCCATACATACTCTACACAAATAGGCCGCTACATATCGGCGATCTTAATTCCCTACAAATTCATTATTCGCGCCGTGGCTTATCAGTTATCAGTAATAGGGCCTTTGACACTAGGTGTAGCCGCCTGGCCCAATCAGATACGAACCTTCCGCGTAAGCTGAGCGCTTTATGTCCTAGAGCTTTGTGACACACTGCTGGTAAGATCGGAAAGCTATGGAGCAAGCAAATTAGTTTATGACGTCGTATAATGCTCATATGTTGTTCAAATAATTTTTAGGCATATTTAAAAAAACAGTTATTTCAGTGCGACTTTGCTGATGGAAAATCTAGATTGTTTTTAGCTAACTTGGTTAAATCGCCTCGAATATAATAACCAAACATTACGAAATGGGTTATTTTTACTTTATTACCTAAATCTATTACTGTAGGTAATTATATTGTTATTTAATATACACTAAATAATAGGTACCTACAATTTCTATATGTAGAATTCTTCAATTTTAAAGCATATGTACCTAAACTAAATGTAGGTAATGCACCATCACCATTAAATATGTAATCCTAATGGTTTTTCGGGTTGTCTGGCAGAAATCGCTTACAGCGATAAGACCAAATATAACATTTATAGCTCTTATTTTGTAATCCTGTATTTTTGAGTGCAATAAAGAATTTTTCATTCATGCATTCATTCAATTCTTACAATTGAATTAAGTAGCGCTAATACTAAGCTAGAACTGTATAGCTTCAAATTTCCATTTTCCCATACAAAGCTGCTCCCCATCCTTCTCAGCAATGTGTCCCAAACACGTCCACAGACAAACAATTAACATTCGCCGATCGCAGCAAGATGCACTAATACAGCAGAAACACTTCATTAGCGGCGCCTTTACATGTAAACAATTATACATTAAATACTCCTTTAGTATAATCACTTCTTTTTAACTTCTAAAAGAATAGTACCTAATGCCCGGCTTCGAATGTGAGGTATGGATATTTTGGTTTGGAAATGTTTGGAAATTCAACTTACAATTACGATAATGTCAATCAGTAGTCCTCAATTAATAATAATGTCAGTCATTTGTTTTAGTTTAGCAGTACCCAATAAATGAGCGTAACTTAAAGTTTTCATTATTATGGGAAAGACAATTTTAATACATACTTTAAAAGAAAGGGTTCATGTAGCTTGTTCACTTGTATGGTTTATTACTTATCTACACATAAAGAAAAAAAATAGATGTTGTAGAACATTGTAGAATATAAATGCTGTATAATAAGCTTACAATTATTGCTTGAATAATCCTACTAATATTATAAATGCGAAAGTTTGTGAGGATGTGTGTTCGTGTGTGTGTTTGTTACTCTTTCACGCAAATATTACTGAACCGATTACAATGAAATTTAGCACGCATATAGAGGGTAACTTGGATTAACACAAATGATAGGTTTCATCCCGGAGGGAACGGGAAATATGCTGGTTTTTCTTTCAAAACGCGGGTGAAGACGCGGGCGGAAAGCTAGTTCTATATAAAGTAGCAAGAAAATAAATTTATTATCACAAATGCACAGTACAATAGCACATTATAGTAAGAACACAGGTAATATAATAGTATATTAGTAGTAATAACACGCTTACACCTGTCAAACACAACCATTATACTACAACAATAGACGCTGTCGGAAGCTAGTGATATTTGCGAAGCAATTAGCAACGTTGATTACATATTTCTCAATATCTATCCGTAATTAGATAGCAATAGCCATAGCAATCATCATCATCATCATCAGCCCATATACGTTCCCACTGCCGGGACACGGGCCTCCTATGAGGGTACAGACCATAATCCACCACGCTGGCCAAGTGCGTGTTGGCGGATGACACAAGTCGTCGAACTTTTTAATTCTTCGACATGTCGGTTTCCTCACGATGTTTTCCTTCACCGTTCGAGCAGTGGTGATGTTACAACATGCGCAGATAAATTGAAAAATCAATTTATTTCCTACGCGCTCGCCTGGTCTCGAACCACGGACTTATCGATTCGAAGTCTAAGGTCTCACCACTGAGCCACCACTGCTCTAATAGCCATAGCAATAACAATTAAACAGAGAGCGATCATTTTTGACGTTAATACCTGTGTGTCTTGTTTTTATTTAATGGGAGTCGAACTCGAACATGCACTTAACTAGATTTCTTTAAGCTTTTAGATGCGTTATACTGCATAGCAATTAGGTACCGTTTTGGAGAGCAATCGTGTGTAAAACCTTTATTATTTTAACGGAACATAAGTTGTAGAATATTGGGATGACTATGGACGACAAACTTTTATCAGCTGTTAAAAAAAATTGAAATTAAAGCCTTTCTCCTTATAATATTACCTAGATGTACCTAGATCGATGTCATTGTCATTTTAGTAAGCTTGTTACCTTTTGCCCAGGTTAGATACCTGGAAGAGATCACTTCTAAGTGATAAAGCCGCCTAATAGGTGCTGTTTTTTTTGTTTTGTATACTTATATCAGCAATAAGTTTCCCATGTATAGTTTTATCAAAGAGTAATAAATAAAATAAAAATAAATAAACAACCCAGGACTTCTAGCTTACACAGTTAAACACATGCTAACCATTAGATACAATTTACAAAAGGTTAAACATACCAAATAATTAGTATTCCAACAAAAAGCCAATCCTGCATAAAAACATCTAGATTCTAGACAAAGAAAGCGTAAACATTTCTCAAGTTAATTAGAGGCAGGTGCCGAGGCGAGATTGGCATCTGCGCCTAGACGTCGTTAAATATGGTTCCTACAATCACACTAAATTTAAATTATGCGGAATATTTGCTATCTGTGCTATGATCTCTTTGTAGTTGCTTACCGCGCTAAGCTCAATAATTGTACATGAAATATATTTTAAAGGTGCGAAATTGTTTCTTAACTGGCTTGAGCTGTGGTTTTGGTTTTGTGACATTTATTTCATTATCATCTACTTCTAAAATAAGCCAATTTGCCAAATTATTAACGCGTTACTAGGTTTACCTGTAACTTTGTAACTATGTAGAGTAAAATTGAGAAAACTTTTTACTTAATAAAAAAGTAGGTAGCATTAGAGCAGTTCGTCCGGTGTCAGTTTATTTTACAGGTAAGGTAAAAACTGAGATATAATCAGTTTATTCCATATGTTTACCTAATAACAACGTTAAGGTGTTAATAGGGGCTAGCGACCTTGGCGACGATTTACTAGGCGGAATCGGGGGACCGCGACCGGCGCGAATCTATCGTAGTAAAAGTACGTATAAAAATAATTATTTAAAAAGATATTTGGATATTGAATCAAAATTTAAAACAACCATGCCCTGTGTTTCAATTTCATAAACACACTGTAAAAACACTACAATAATTGACATTATATTGACTTAGCGTTTTGGTTTAAAGTACAAAAATCGACCTCAGTTCATGATTTTTTTCCAAAAAACCTGATTGTAAAATAAAAAAAAAATTAAAACAACCATGCCCTTTATCATATTCGATACTTTAATATACATTTTTTTTTAGATATGTACGTAAATAATCTAAGAAGATAAACGGTTATAACTAGAGTTAATTTTCGGTATCAAAAGGGGATTCTACCCGATTCAGGCCTTAAGACTATAGTTATTAGTATACACATACAAACTATCAATTAAACCTCTCACTACACGTCTAATCAAACACACGAATCATGAAAGCTCATAAAAAATGCATCAATAAATTAACCTTCATCTGGTCTGTGTCAGACCCCACGGGGGGCTATCAGACCTCTTTATGATAGCTGTCAATAAATACAAGTTTATTTCATAGCGATTTATAAAGAAAGTTCGCGAAGTGAAACCGACGGTTGTACGAACTTGTATGGAATCACTGAGGTAAAGAAACTGACCTATAGGAAACTTTACAGATATATTATGTTTTTTCACGACTCTTGTTATAAGTTTATCTGTATGTCTATTTTATAATAACTTTAACTTACGTATTGTTACAATATGTCGACATGATTATGAATTGTTTTGTAGTGCTCTTTGGCACAAGAGACACGATCCCAATATATTGCAAATACGTATATATGATACCTAATTTTCGATATATCTTATGTACTTGTCAAAACATTAATTCATAAATTAATGAAATGAAATGAATTATGTTGTTATCGTTTGAATGTTTGGACATCTTTGCGAGGCAGAGATAATTTAGTTTGTACTGTACGGTCAAGGATTTCATAATAAAACTACTTCACTACCCTCTCCTTAAGATTTAGATTAAAAAATGTTTCCCCAAAAACCTTACAATTTTCCCACTGCAGTTTCCCCAAATAAAACTCCAATACAGAACGAAGAATACAGTTTAATGGGAAAATAATTTGCGGGTATATTTAAGTCCACTCCAGTCGCAGGATCGAGTCCTGTCAGTGGTCACCCTTGGCGATAGAAATTTAATTTTCCCCTGTCAAGTGAGGTGATGTATTACGTGTAGAATATAAATTTTATTGCTATTTGAATTTTGTTTGGTGGTAAAGTAAGGTTAACTTATGTGTTATATAAACGACTACTATGTACCTACCTATATGTATAATTTTGAACACGCTTGATTTTATTAGCTTCACCTGTATGTAATCGACACCTTTAAACACGATTTTGACCTACTTTAAACAGATAGATAGTTCAAACTTATCAAGGATCGGTGACAATAATGTAATTTCATGAGTTTATGCGTGATTTTAATTTTTTTTTAACAAGAATATTAATTATTAATTTATTACCTATCAAGACAACAAAAAAATATACTGCACTTATACGAATCAAATTTATTTCTTTTACATATTATATCTATTGTTATTTTCAACTATAAATAAACCTTATTCTAAACAAAATTTCAAAACAAAGCACATAGAATCTACAATAAACTCCAAACAAACACGTAATCCCACCGCGACCGGTCCGTCAAGCCAAGCCGAGATTTTGGTAACACCGTTTTGAATATTCAATTTTCTTCACAAAAGACCATAAACCTTCACAATTTTCATCATAGTTTATCTCTTTTCAACCCACTGCAAATGACAGAAACAAATACTACGGTTTAAGATGATCAAAGAATGGATGAAAATTTAATGTCTTCGGACTTGATATTGTTTGTGATTTTGAATAATAAATAGGCTGCTTAACTTACGTACTGATTAGTTCTTAAGGTGTTGCATTAATTTTAAAAGCTGAGGTACCTATTAAAATTTACCCTCGTTTCATATTATTAAGTATACCTTTGTGGACTTTCAAAACATTTAAACAGGTAGACTCTGGAAATGTATCTCGAAGTTGACCCGGCAAACGTTGTTTAATTATATCTCAAAAATATATTAACCTATTCTCATTCCTACTGAAATAAAAAAGAGCAAACTTTGAAAATCGGTCCAGCCCTTTCAGAGGAGTTAAAAATTCTATAATACGAACATTTTAAAGGATCAGCTAAAGTTCGAAGTTAATAAAACATTAATATAATATTTATTCTATCTTTACACTAGTACTAAACATTTTAAACCCCTCCATTTAGTGAACTTGAAAAGGCATCTCCATTATGGCCAAGTGCGTTCAGTTTAAGACAATGGCCCTTCTGGCCCCTTGTTGACACGCTTACAACGATGGAGTCTCTAGAACAATGTACACTGTTTATTTGATTAGTGCTTTGGGGCTTGTGGCTTTTACCGTTTTTAATTGTTTGGAAAAATAGTATTGTTTTTTATAAATTTTGGTGTAATTTTTATAGTGCCTCTGTAATATTGCCTTTTTATGAGGACTTATATCTCGTCAAATTTTATACTTAAAAAAATAATGCAGTTCGTATGCTAAATTTCATTGTAATCGTTTCAGTAGTATTTGCTTGAAAGAGTAACAAACACACAAACTCACAAACTTTTGCATTTATAGGATAGGTTTTTTTTATTTTTATTTTTTTGAGTAGATTTCGATAGGAATATACACAGCTGATATGCGTGTATATATTTAAGAAAGAAAGAAAGAAAAATGTTTATTTATTGGCACATCGCCTCACAAGGACATTTACAATAATAAAAAGTAAAAAAACTAAAACCCAACTACGACAAAAAACGGCGCTGAAAAAGTATACCTATAACAAAATTTTCAGAATACTGAACTGAACTAAGTTGCTAATGTAGTTGCAAGTAAATGGACACAGTAGACTCTACCAAGATGCCTTCGTTGTAAATTGACAATAATGTCATACAATACTATTCGTTTGCATATACGTGCATATATACCTATCTACCGTAGCACTTTGACAACGTGTGACTGCGGTTTTCCAAACATGAAAATTTATCTCTACATAGTGGAATATTGCACACTTCAGAATAAATAGTATTGTATGCCGTAGCCCTCCTTTTGCTTTGCCGTAGTCGGGTAAAAACATTTGAGTGTTTCAGGTATTCCCGTTTCTCATATATCTGGACTCAGAACCTATTTCATCTTCATTCATACTATTTCCTACATGTATTTCTTCATGTATGTAACCCCACAAGTCTCGGATATGAACACATATTGTATTTGCGCTGTCTACTCGCAGTCAATCACTGGAACACTTCCGTAGAAATCCTACGAGTGTGGATTCGATCTTCGGCCAAACAGAGGGGGCCGGTACTATGAGATTACCTACTGTAAGTAAAAGGGACCTGATAATCCATAGATTATAGAGTTCTTTATTGTAGGATAAATTAAAATATGACAATACTAGCTTTCCGCCGGCAACTTCACCTGTCTTTTCTAAAGCTTAACAAATTATATACCTAATTAAACCTTCCCCTTGAAACACTCTATTTAATAGAAAAACCGCATCAAAATTCTTTGCGAAGTTTTAAAGATCCAAAGCATACATAGAGACAAATAGAGAGCAGGAATCCACTTTGCTTTGTACCTACTATGTAGCGATGATGAATCGCGTTTTAAATCCAATAAATAAATAACTTTACCCTTGTACTATGTGTTTTCTTACGTAGTAACTACTATGGTAACTATATTTAATAAAATCTGTGGTTTTACTAAGATACTAGCTGTGCCGCGCGGTTTCACCCGCATTGCTCGCTCCTGTTGGTCTTAGCGTGATGATATATAACCTATAGCATTCCTCGATTAATGGCCTATCTAACACCGAAAGAATTTTTAAAATCGGACCACTAGTTCCTGAGATAAGCGCCTTCAAACAAACTCTTCAGCTTAATAATATTAGTATCTAGCTGTCGCTTTCCAGTCGCTATTCTATCGTAAGGTAACATGGTAGGGGGGAGGGTGCAACTCGTAATCGATTTGAACACTTTATGGTAAATACGTGATTTTCACGGGTCAATGTCATTGAATGTCCGTCAATATTGTGACAATCAGGCTCTATTGCGGACGATTTATTTTTTGGTGATTTTTTGAGATGTTTTGTTGGGTGGAATTAGGTTTAAATAAGGTTTTAATTATATTTATTTTATTACTTAGGTAAATAATGTTTAATAAAAAAATATTGAAAAGGATCACTGTTATGTAAAATAGGTACATAAATAATATGTAATATTTTTAATGAAATACATGATGATGAAGGTATATTTGTGGACCTGAGTTGCATTTATTTGTTGCATTACATAAACTATTTTACTAAACTCTATTGTATCAATTTTATTTGATTGTAGATACATTCAATATACCTACTTGCAATGTAAACGAGAATATTTAAATACTTTTTACATTTTTAATTATTGCCAAATAATTTTTATATTCTTTTAGGTAAAGTGAATGCTGTCCATCCAATAAAATATGTATCATGCAATAATAGGTACTAACATAAGGAAAAACATGCACTTTTTTTAACTAGTGTGAGAGGTATAGAAAACATAAACTATGCCTTATCTGGTATTAACCTTTACATCACCAATATATCAACGGGTCGTAAATCTTGAAATATATAATAAAAAGTTATGTTTGTCTGTTTGTCGATTTAATTGTAGTTGGTTTTGAATAGGTACCTACTTATTAGAAAATTTGTGCTGTAGAAATATACTTAGTTTTAAAGGGTTAAACACGCTTTAATTAGCTTCACCTGTATGTTTGTATGTAATCGACTCCTATAGACTAGATTTTGACCGACTTTAAACGGATTTTGAATCTTTTTTTTGAATGAAAAAACTTTTTTTTTAATCTGTCAAACTTTGCACACTAATTAATAATTATTATTATCAGTGATATTTCATGAGTTTAAGCGTGTAACTATTTTATTTATAAAAGCCTATTTCAAAATATCATAAGAAACTACAGAAGACAACATTGTCGCACACAGTAACTGTAACTAAAATTACTATATAATTAGCGTTAATGTGTTTGTTTGTCCCTCTACAGAGGAAAGTATTCGTTGGGAGTTTTTAACCCCCGATGTAAAAAGGAGGAATGTGAGTCGCTGTGCACATCGCAAACCGCTGACTCCATTTGGTTGCGGTTTTTCTTACAGAGAGATTTTTTTTAGTATAAGCTTGTTATAATAGAGATAGGACCTTGATGAATATTGGAGCTCAGAATTACTAATTTAAACTTTATCTTAATTTCAGTATAATTTTCTATACAACGGATTTGTTATGTGTGTCATAATATTAAATTTATGTTCTTATTTATAGAGGTAGAGAGAAGAATAAGAAGTTAGGACTGACGTTTCATTAAAAAAATTGGTTGTCTGTAAAGTCAGTTTACTGACGATAGTTGAACGTGACAACGATTGTCCTTCTTTGTCGCTCATTCCGCGCTCTTGCTTGCACTGGAACGCCTCAGAGCGAGGTAACGCCGCATGAGTCATGTTTCGGGCGTGCAGCCAGCCGGCTCTATCGAATTATAAGACGTTGTCACGTCAAAAAAATACACGGTGCAAGCAACGCCGGAGCTCATAACTAGTACACAAAGCACGTAATTAATATATCCATTACGTGCGAATTACGGAAACGTGGTAATAGTATAAAAATATGACATCAGAATAAATTCCGATAAGAAAAAAATATTACAACATAATTATATATTATTGTCCTTATAAGGATCCAATGTTTATCATCTTGCCACCTGCTTGTCATCTCCTGGGTTATTTATCATTTATGAGATAATGGCAGAATACTTAGATATGGTATTTAAGTATTTTATAAGTTAAAAACTTTGCTGTTTCATTGTGACAAATGCCAGGGGAAATTCTAACGTGGAATCTCTATTAAATAAATAATAAATAAATAATATTTCGGAACAATTTTTCACAAACGGCACGATCTGATCCCATACTAAGCTTTCGCTTGTGTTATGGAAACCAGATGGCTGATAAACATACATATATAATTTTAAATAAATACTTATATAGATAATTAACACCCAGACACAGAGCCAACATCTATGTTCATCACTCAAATATTTGCCCCGGGTGGGGATCGAACCCACGACCTCTGGCTTAGAAGGCAGGGCCACTACCAACCAAGCCAATTATTACCGTTGTTATAAAATTTCCAGGAATTTAAAAAATAGATAGTTTTTACTTGTTACAATATAATTAACGTTTTATTAAGTTATCAAATTTTAAATAACACACTAATTACAAAAAAGCTTCAAAATCTGTCCTTTCTTGATTTATAAATAGGTCAACTAACGCCGACTAATATTATAAATGCGAAAGTTTGTATGGATGTTTGTTACTCTTTCACGTAAAAACTACTGAACCGATTGCAATGAAATTTAGCACACATATAGAGGGTAACTTGGATTAACACATAGGATAGTTTTTATCCCGGAAATCCCACGGGAACGGGAACTATGCGGGTTTTCCTTTGCAAACGCGGGCGAAGCCGCGGGCGGAAATCTAGTTATGTATAAGTAGGTATCTATGTATAATAAATCAATATTGCTTGGTAGGTAGCTACTTATTTAACATTAAAATAACCAGTTAAAAAGGTCATATCGTATTTGGTCACACTTTGTAGAGCAATTATTGATAAATACTTTAAAGTTATTTATGTATTCGAAAAGCTTTAAAAATATTGTACAGCTTTAAATTTGAAAATAATTATAACCATAAATGCTCAATACGAGTCCGGCTCTATCTTACGTTTTCAAACAAAACTGCTAAACGTATTCTGATGAGTTTTGACACTTAAATCAATGGAGCCTTGAAGAAGGAAATAGGGAATTTATTTATAGCGAAAACAAACTTGAAGGGCGTAAAATAGGGGATGAAAATTTGTATAGGGCCCTCCCGCCACGAAGTAACAAAAAATGTATGCGTACGAATTAGATACTCGCACATATGAATAAAATTGAAGTGTTTGAGTTTTTTCAAGTGTGTGTAGTATAAACATGATACTTACTTTTTTCTTCTGCCTATGCCTTAAAGCTAGTCCTTCATCTTTGGAACGGCTCAACCGATTTTAATAGAACTTGTCCTGGAAGTACCTAACAGCAAAATAAGTCTTTTTATGGGGAATTTCTATCCTGGATTTATATTGAAAAACCATATACTCTCACCCGAACGAAGTCGCAGGCAAAGCTAGTTTTAGTTCATAAAAAGGTACTTTCTACCTGAATAGCGAATATATCTTAATTATCTTTAATGAAACTCACAAGACATTATAAAGGGCACAATTAAATCTATATATAAATACAATCACATGTCCGTCTGTCTGTGATTAATCAACGCTGCGATTCTTGCGAATGACAGTTAATATACACCCTTTGTGTGGTGTAAAGTAAAAGAGATTGGCGGGAAAAACAATTTAATAAGGCTTTTTCTTATAAAAACATTGTTTGAAAAGTTGTAAAATAAAATAATTTTGGAATGGAACGATATTTACAAACTTAGGTATATTATAAACAGGAGATAAGTCATTTTACAGGTTATAATAATTAATCACTACGTAGTAGGTATATAACGAAGTCTTTCTCTGTCTCTATGTCCCTTTGTATGCTTAAATCCTTCAAATTACGGATTTTGATGCGGTTTTTTTTAATAGATAGAGTGATTCAAGAGGAACGTTTTAGTATATAATTTATTAGGTTTTAGACAAAGCGGGCTAAGCCGCGGGCGGTAAGCTAGTTTATAATAAAATCTTGTTTCGATACGAAGGGATAAAAATTGTGAGCAGCTGATCTAGATATTTGTACGTAATTACTGTATTCTTGATTATAATACAATTGGTACTTTATTTAACCTCTTTAGGATTAGGTATTGTAACTTTAATGATTTGAGATTTAACCAATCATTTGCTTCTAATACTAACAAAAACAAATCATCTAGATATTTTAACACACATGCCCCATAAAGCAGTAGTATGCCTTGCAGATATAGAATTTTCAATTATAATACATTTTTGACTCTATGTCTAAGGATGACTATTAGATACATTAGTATTGAGGTCTTGAGGATATCATAGGAAAAAGATTTTTGTATTCATCATTCGACAACACAATATACCCTACACCTCTATCTTAAAAAAATGTGCAAAGAAAATCGCTACATCCCCTAACTTGCACACACAATAATTTCCACTTTGAATGCGATGATTTAGTATCGCGGATTGAATACACTGGAACCGAACTTCTCAGGTGGCACGGGACTGACGGGTGACATGTATACACATTGATACATACATATATATACAGGGTGTCCCACTGTTGATATACTAAGCTCAAAGGAGGGTATGGTTATGCTGAGTACCTACGTAAAAAATACTCATAAAATTCGTTTTTTTTTTTTCAAATAGATGAATTCTTAATACTTTATGTGTACACCCATAACAAGCAACCCGCCGCCCAACTTTGCCACCAGCACTTTTAAGATTGTTTTCATAGACAAAATGCTCACATTAGAGAAGCGGTATAAGCCGGCTGCGCGAAGATGGAGAAGAAAACATGGATTTTCAGAAAAAATTTGCAAAAAATTTTTGACGTAATTTTGTTGTTTAGGTATTTTTTACGTGATCAGGGTATGCAAAACTACAAGTCCCTTCGCGTTTAGTATACCAATAGTGGGACACCCTGTATATAGTAGAGGCTAGCAACTTTTACGCTGCAGCTGTACACTCGATGTTTAGATGCAAACCATTTGTGTAGGTATACACTTAAGAATGTGAGAGGATTACCTAATAAATCTGATGCGGTATAAAAGAAATCTTTAATATTGTAATGTTTAATTCAAAATATACTGGACCGATTACAAAATATAATATGTATAATTATTAGAAAATAATTGACTTTCGGGGCATGACGTGTTTACAAAACCAAAAGAGGTACTGAGATCATCATTACAGTTAGTACCTATGTTATGTTCATTTGAAATATTTCCACGAAATATTTGTCAATTTATTATTACTTAGGTATTAGTTATTTATTATTAGTAAGTCTCTACTTTAGAGAGTTCGCCGAAAGTAACTCGATTAAAAAAGACCAGTTTTATGAAATAACTTATTTATTCAGTACTTATCCAGTGCCTGTTTACACTTCTGCCTCTGTACCATGATGTCTTAAAGCAGTATTATTGCCAGTATGTAAAAACGACAGCGTTTTGTAGCTCGTCTAGCGCCATCACTTTCCCACATTGGATATATGTAACCATGATGTTTCTATAAGACATCATGGTTACATCCTGATTAAAAATATACTTCTATAAGTGGTTTTAATACTTTCACTATGGAACCCCAAAACGACGTATAATTTAACGTTCAGCCTCTCTAATGTGGCGAGCAAGACCAACGAAGCCTTCACAAAAACATCTGATCCATCAACGTCGGGGAAGAGTTGTGCTGGGGACACACTAGCGGATGAAAATATATATTTCATTATTGTTTAGTACCATTTAGGCTATATGAATGTTAACATAGAACTGCATGTTATTTTAGGCCTTTACATAATATTCAATTTTTTGCGCTATTTATACCTAAAACCTAATTGAAATTTCTGTTATTAATAGCTAGGCAACAGTTTCTTATAAAATTATACAACATTATACAGAGTAACTAAGTATCGATTCATAAAAAAAAAATTATTAGAGCTTGTCATGGCGAAATCATCTGCAAAATGATTAACAAACAAGATTTTCATGAGCGATGATTGCCCATTAACTATTAAGTTACAGGTGGCCTCTAGCTCTAGCTCTATATTACTCTGTAGACTAATCCAATTACATTATGTACGCTACATAATATTAAATCCTCTATTCTGTCCCCACACTAAAGAGGATAGTTTCCGTCGTATTCAGCAGTGATATTCGATAGTCCCGCCTTGTTAGCGCTAAATACTATTCAAATTTCAATTAACTCGTCACAACAATGTGAGGTTATAAGCCCATTTGTTTGGCTTAACGCTACGAGACAGAATATACGCTTTTATAATTATTATACCATTTAGTTTGTGCTACCTGTTTAAATGTTGTTGCTACCGGATCTGGCCTTAGCTTTATGAAATAATGGCAATAAAGGCATACAAAGTTTTGAGTGTCTTTTGTAAGAGTAAACTGTGAAATATTTACTAATTATTTATTAATTTAATTGAGTACTAGTATTTGTTAATTTATTAAAGTATTATCGATAGGGAGATTTCATTGTTATATTAGAGGAAATTTTATATCATATTTATGTATTGAAATTGGCTAATATATCAGCCGTGAATATAAACAAGGAGAAATAAATAAATATCAGTTCAATTCATTGGCATACAGACAAAGGAATTAAATTTCATTCACTCGTTCACAAGGATCGGCTTGCAAAATAAAATCACAACGATCTCATTGTAATATCAATTATTGGGTGTAACGCTAAACGATTCAACACGTACTAATTATTTTATTTATCCATCTCCCGCGTTTTTGTCTCACGATAATGGTCATTCATTCAAAGAACGAATGGTTTTGTGAACGATTGAAACACGATACGCGAATAATGCCAGCTAATGTGCGATTCAACGCGAAACCTAAGTCTGAAACCCGATGGTTTTATGTCTTTATCGCTTTGTGGTTTCGCGTCCTCTTGTGAGGTTAGATTTCGGTTTTAAACTTATTATTTTCTATTAAAAAGTAGTCTAAAGTATCAAAGGATGTATACGTGTAGTTTTAATTTTATCTGAGTTAAGTGTAACACCTATACATTTTTTTTAATCGTTTATTCACTGTATTTTAGTCTTGAATGGATTCATTTATCCGTGAGAGAGATTTACACCTATATAAAATTAACCGCTAGTATACAAAAACGATTCATTGTTGAACAGCAGTTACTATAAAATTTAATAAGACAACTATAAAATAAGACATGTATGTATTTCTTGTAGGACGTAGGTTTTAAAATGAGTTTCGAGAGAATATTATTTTGTTTAGTCACAGATAGAGTAAAACCAAATGATTGTATTTACTATATACTCTTAAATTATCTATCTACAAAACAATGGTAATCTACAAAACCGCTCACAGGCTGAACTAGCGAACGATAGCCCAATCTTGAACATTTACTGTTCCTGTAATTGATTACCTCATTTACCTCAATAGAGCACACCGTTCACAAATTGTGCACATAATAACATTTATAACGTTTCATTCATCGGTCAATCATTCAGTCAGCGTCTATCAAACATTGTCATATACACATTTTCTTTCACACAAACCAATTTCTGTAATAAGCTTCCTACTGTTTGATGGCAATGAAATAACAGCGTAGTTACTAAATGTGCTGACGCGATAATGAGGTTTATTATTTAGGTGGTAGAGCAGGGAATTCCGTGATACATTTTCATTGAATGATGGATTTATTTTGTAGGTTATGATGCATTGGACATTGTTTAGAGGATTATCGCCCGCTGTTTTTCTTACTAATTGGACAAGAAATCAAAGCTTTGGAAATGCTGGAGTGTGGTCACAATGCTTTCATTAGGAGTATCGTTCGGACATCGTATTTAATTAACCATTTGTATTGACGTTTCTCTCTTAGTTGTTACTTGTTAGTTTTTAAGTCGAAACCACAGAATACATAATAGTAGCTAAACGCTATCGAAACTTAACCGTCCGTAAGGTAAATAATGAACCAATTTATAATAATGCTTTTTATGCATTTTTATCACAGAGCAAGACTTTAGAATTTTACCAGCCACGGGTTTGAACTCATAATATTATACGGCAGTCTTGTATTTAATATCAAGAGGTAGAATTTATTCATAATATTAATGTTAAACTTAAAATTTTGGGTGCTTACTAATTTGTGTACTTATTAAAGCTCTACTACCTATGTCACAAACACAAACAACCAACATTCCCATAAACTACATTACCATGATGTTTTTCATATCAAAACACCTCTCAGTAAGTATTAAGTAACAAAGTTTTAAAATTGCTTGTCGTACTATCGTCGAAGTTTATGTTGAGTGGGCGTTGTAAAGTATCGCCAACATACAGACAACAAATCGACGGAGCCAATTTGCCACTAGACTTGCACTGGCCCATCGATGAACGTAATTAGTAATTCTGTTTTGTTATACTGTGGTTTTTGTGGGGAGATGTAGCGATTTGTAGGAAAAGTTAGAGAGTATTATTAAATTGGAGCTAGTAATATTTTGTAACCTGTAGTTTTTGTCATGACTGTCTAAACTCTAATTATAATCCTAAGAACATACCTAAAAGATTTGAAATTTTGTTAGGATGGATGACAATGACTCTATTACTCTACCACGCAAAAAGGTGATCTGTTACAAAGTTACAGAGAATTTTATACTTTGTAGCAGTATTAGAAGATAGTTAAATAAATAAATAATAAATCTTTATTAGCAAGCATGCCAGTTACATTAAAAATTAACAATCTATGTACTTACAAACTAATTAATAAAACCTACTAGCTAAAAGGAATGCCGCTCAGCATTTTACAGTGAAAGCATAGACTTTCACTGCAGAGGTGATTTTCAGTTCGTCTATTGATATTGATTTACTGACCAATAGGAAAATAGCAATCTTTGCTTGCTACTATTTCTACCGTTAAAGGTTAACTTTAACATTCGGGTGTATATTGGATGCCTAGCTGACTGTAATAAAAATGGCTTTTTGCCTACTTGATTGCAATAGGTCACGCTACTATCTAATACTTGAACAATCTGGTTTGGTTGGTTATTCATATTATAAATGGCAATCCAGACCTCTACTTGCGCCTATACCTTCTATCTACCGCTACATCTCTTTCCTTGTCCCACCCCGCGGTACATCTAAAGATCTCGCAGCAAATGAGCGAGTCCTGTTGACTTACGTACCTCTAATAATCAACTCACTGACGCAACATATCTCCAGTTTTAGTGGACCATGAATTTTGTTATTGTAAAAACGTAGTGTGCTACTGGTCTTTGATGTAGTATAATTACTTAGTGCCATATCACACTAGCGGATTGCGAGCGGTTTCAAAGCGGAGCGGGTGCGCAACGAATACGTTGCGGGCGCGCAACGAACACGCCGCGGATGCGCAGCGAATTCGTTGCGGACGCGTGGCAGATGCGCAACGTTTACGTCGCAGTCATGTACACTCATTAACAAAATGGAATCCGTGCTGGTTGTTACTTATAACTTGTGATAGTATAATTATAATTATGAGATCATTATTTTTTTACGAATTTCATAACATGTTAATGTTTAGGGTAAGTATTGTTTTATCTATTAAATCTTGGTCGAAATGCAATCAGATAACTTAATTGCTCATTATGAAATTTCACTAGCGAAATAAATTTTAAAGCTCCTTAACTTAAACAAGACTATCTTATTATTAGATAAATAGCAATTAGCAGTGAATAGAAAATTTTATCAAGCAACCAGCAACTCACTATCACTTTGCTCATAATTAGGTTCACAAAATCTCTTTATAAAATACGTTGCTATGGGAGAGATTATACTGGTCAAGTGGTCAGTCGTTACATACTTTTGGAATGTATGTTACATTCTCAAGTCCTAGTAATTCAATTTTATAGCACCTTTTACAACAACTTCAGTTGATAATACATCAGCTTTAGTTAAGTAAGTGCATTTCCACAGTACGGTTAAAAAATGGAGTGCTACAGAAACTATGGAAATATTGAATGGAAGTTAGGCAAGGGCTGGCTTTTGTGCGAGAGTATACAAAATGACGTTGACGCTTCTATTCGCAGCGAAAACGTTGCGCGTCCGCGGCGTGTTCGCTGCGCATCCGCGGCGTGTTCGCTGCGCATCCGCGGCGTGTTCGTTGCGCACCCGCTCCGCTTTGAAACCGCTCGCAATCCGCTAGTGTGATATGGCACTTACTCTGTTATATTAATGAAATAGGTTAAAACTGAAAACTTATCATACTTACACCTAGGAATAAAATAAGAACGGAAGAGATATAATACTGACATGATTAAAAAGAGCAACTATGGAGTTTCTTGCCGATTCTTCTCCATAGATACTGCTTTCCGAATCGGTGGTAAATGTTAAAAATGTGTAAAAATATGAAGTTTAAAAGTGCTTCTCGAAGAAGTCTAATTGAATAAATAAATGTTTGAGTTTGAGTTTGATGTGAATTAAGTAAGTTTGCTGTCATTAGCTTGACGGTAACTCAGCTTGTGTAGATGGTATATGAGCTGGCTGGTTTCTCTTGCCTTACCCTAATTTTATACGAAGGAGTTGAGTGCCTAGTTACTAATAGCTCATATTATTAAATACAGTAGTTATCACGTCACTTACGTATGTATTAGCCTATTAGGTACTTCATGATCTAACGAATTCACTATAGCACTTTTACAGAATATAAACTTTTAAAAGTCAAGAATTATTAGATTACAGGTTTGTTGCTGTATCTCACAAAAACGGTAAAAATGTTTTCAAGAAATTTTAGCATTTAGAATTTAGATACATGAAGGTTTTGCGAGGAACAAAAACAACGTATTGAAGAATATAAGATAAGATATTCTTTATTAATTCAATGATTTCATAAACTACCTACCACAACAATGTGTAGCTGAAATCTATTAAGAAGAAAATATACTATGTTCAATGTACCTACGTAGAACATAGTACCTATACACTCGTATTTGTCCATAGCAAGATCATAGCATACATAACTGCATTAGCACGACGTCCATTCACACCGCATCATCTAAATTGATATTTCGTTTTCGTTTTCTCTTAGAAAGTATGTTAACGTGTCAATCGGAACCCCTAATTATGCAGACCGCCCGCGACACTAAGTATTATTGATGTCAGACCAACCCCGGGGCAAATTAAAGTTGCTATCACGCAGGTGTCAAAAGCTTTACTGATGTGGAGCAAAAAAGGTCATCAGCGATAAAACGGAGATGCGCGCCAAAGAGTATGGGCGCAGATACGGCAGCTTATATCAATTGCCACGTCAATACAAATATCGTAACAATACTTCTATACAAAAAAGGAGCGTGTGCCAAGCACACGTATCAGATACATTATTAAGTATATTTGTTTTTAGTTTATTAGTTGGCTTACAAATAAAACCACTTAAAACTTTAATTTCAAATTTATCATTAAAAATTCGTTTGACTTTTGACTTATCCTTCTAAGACCCCGCGTACAAAATTTTGTACAAAATAAAATAGTGTTATCTGACCCAGCTCTGTAATATAGTTTATAGTAGTAACCGCCCAGTGTACAATTTTTTGTACTTATTCTTTTGACAACTGTAGTTTTTTTCAAATCTTCCCGCGAATAGTTTCACATGTCAAAATTACTTAAATAGTTTGTATTGTCTATGTTATCAACGCTGCCAACAAAAAAATAAGTATATTTTCAAAACCAGCTGTGATGAACGACGAAGCCTGCCGCTTCCTCGTGCTAAGAGTAAGTTTAATCTCAAAATACTTATATACTTAATCACTAGTTTTCCCACGTCACTATTAATGTTATTTTATACTATAAGGTGTAAATATTACACACTATTAATATTTTTTGTTGCTGTATTGAATAAATGTGATTCACAAAGTCATCAATTATTTTGTTCAATATTTTGTACATTGGTTCTTAGTATCAAACGTTAGGTATCTGCTTTTCATAGAGAATATTTTTGTTTTTATTTTAGATTCAAATGAAAATGAGATTTTTCAGTGTCTAAATGAATTAGAATATGAGTCAGAAGCCGAAGAGGACCTTTTTGAATATAATAAGACAGATGACGAGTACATGCAAGATGAAAGAGATGAATCTTCATCTTCAAGCTCTTCTAGTGAAGATGAACAGCCGTTTATTGAAGATGACAATGATGATTCTCCTTTTTACGAGGATCAAGTCGCAGCAGAACACGAATTCGTCTACATTGGACACGTGGTTGTAGTCTTGGAAGAAATATTATAAGCACTCGCGGAAGAAGGTAGTCGTGGGAGTAGAAGTCGAGGTCGCGTAATTTAATATTGTCTTAATAGAATTTAAGCCTAAAGAGCTCAAATGGTAAAATTTTGTTCTCTATTTAATTTCTATAATAAACTTTATTTTTTGTAATTTTGATTTATTATTTTCTCTGCTACATTAAGACCCACTGTACAAAATTTTGTACAAAAGATAGAATTACAGAAGATGACCAAAAATGTCCCATAGACACCTGGTATTACGGTAAAAATACTTTCGAAACCCTAAAAGGTATAGCTTCAAAATTACGATGTTTTACGTCTCTGGGTCTGACAGCAATAAATTAATTTGTGCATAATTTTGTACAGTGGGTTTTTACGACTACCTTTGGTAGTTCCGATCTGGGTCTTAGGAGGTTATTATCATCTAGCCATATTTGTTCTCACTGTTAACTGCCTGTGTCACAGGTCTCATCATTCCCGATGGTCAAGTGCGAGTTAGTAGAACACATCTCCTCGTCCTCGAACTGCCTTGTTCCCGGAGCTACGGAAAATCTATTAACTGGATCAGAAACAAAAAGAAAAATACTGAATTAAAGCTTTATTTTATAAATAAATAAATAAACAATTACAATGATTACTTACTATGCCTCTTGTCTGTACTTTAATATATATTTTGTATCTTCATATTATTCTTGAAATTAAAAAAGAAAATTGAACATTATCGTGCAATTTTTACTCCTTTGTCTTTGTCTATACTCTATATAATTATCGTGTGTATTATATATTTCATTATTTCTTTCAGATTGAGACCTGCCGCATCTACCTTCTTGTTCTTTGACCGCGCCGCGTTAACGCACGTTTTTATTATTATGACAATATTAAATCAGGGGGCGGACTGTGGCCGCGCATATGATTTATTGGCTCGTTGTAATGTGCACACCGCCCGTTTGACGATGTTAAGCGAGACAAGGTTTAAAACGCTCCTAACTGTTCATCGTGTTGTGGTTAAACTCAAACTCAAACTCAAACATTTATTTATTCAATTAGACTTCTTTTAGAAGCACTTTTGAAACGTCATTACATATTTTAACATTTACCACCGATTCGGAAAGCAGTATCTACGGAGAAGAATCGGCAAGAAACTCCATAGTTGCTCTTTTTAATCATGTCAGTTTTACAATTTAATTTTACAAAATACATTATATGTGTTATATGTACATTATAATCATAATATGCCAAAGAACTGTCCTGTGGTTTTTACGCGACAACCCTCCATGGGTTTTTATCGTCCATATATTCCTTAATACTGTAATAGGCTCTCTGAATTAGTACATTTTTTATATAAGTTTTAAATTTAGAACTACTGAACTCTTTAATATTATGAGGAATTCTGTTGTAAAAGCGTATACCTTGACCCATAAATGAATTTTTAACTTTAGCTAGCCGGAAAAATGGAATTTCAATTTTATTTCTGTTTCTTGTGTCATAACAATGTCTATCTCCTACTTTTGTGTGTAAATAAGCGTTATTGTGTACATATAAAATATTATTAAATATATACTGCGACGGTACAGTAAGGATACCAGTATTCTTAGAGAGATCTCTTAGTGAGTCTCGAGCACGCAAATTATATATAGAGCGCATGGCTCTTTTCTGTAGTATAAATATATTTTCTATATCTGCACCCCTGCCCCATAGTAGAATTCCATAGGACATAATGCTATGAAAGTAGCTAAAGTAAACCAATCTAGCCGTCTCTTCATCGGTGAGATGCCTTATTCTTCTCACTGCATATGCAGCTGAGCTGAGCTTAGCAGCGGTGGTGGTAATATGGGCCCCCCATTGTAGCTTCTCATCTAGTGTCAAACCAAGAAAAACAGTAGATTCCACAGGGTATAATACCTCCCCGTTTAAAATAATATTCCTTTTCACCTTTTTTACATTTGGGAGGATAAATTCTACACAATTTTTTTTTTTGCATTTAGTAGTAAATTATTAGCATTAAACCAATCGGATATGCGTGAAAGAGCAGAGTTTACTTCGTCAACATTTGTGTCATGTCTATCCACATTAAATATTAATGAGGTGTCATCTGCAAACAGTACTATTTCACACATATCCTGCAAATAATAAGGTAGGTCATTAATATACACTAAGAACAAAAACGGTCCTAAGATAGATCCCTGCGGAACACCTATGTTAATCGGCGCACCGCAAGATTTCTCTCCATTAACGACAACGGTTTGTACCCTGTTCTGAAGATATGAAGCTATAAGATCCTGAGCTAAACCTTTGATACCATAAAAATTTAGTTTCCGTAATAGAGTGGAATGTTCTACACAGTCGAAAGCCTTAGAAAGGTCGCAGAATATCCCCAAAGCATTCTTTGAATTTTCCCATGCTTTGTATATATGGGACAAAAGAGCTACTCCGGCATCAGTGGTAGAGCGCCCCTTTGTGAAACCATACTGTTTGGCGTGCAGTAAACCATTTGATGCAAAATGACTACTTAATTGGTTTAAGATTAATTTCTCGAAGACTTTGCTCAAAGTTGGTAATATGGAAATTGGCCTATAGTTATTACAGTCTTCTTGGTCACCACTTTTAAATAAAGGAATAACTTTGCTAAACTTTAGTAAATCAGGGAATATACCACAGTCGCAACACTGATTAAATATAAACGCTAGATGTTTGGCAATATTTTCTATGATATTATTTACTAAATTAACAGACATACCCCAGAGATCACATGTTTTTTTTAAATTTAATGTTTTAAACGTTTTAACAATTTCATCAGCAGTCACGTGGCGCAATTCAAATAATTTGTTACACTCAGCAACGTGGTCCCTCAAAAAGGACTCTGCAAGCGCTGAGGACGAATTTAATTTCTTAGTAATACTAGCAGGGACACTACTAAAGAAATCTTCAAAAGCAAGCGCAACATCAGCACTTTTGTCAATGACCCTACCAGCATTGACAAGTTTTATGGTACTATCATTTGATTGGCTTTTGCCCATTTCACCATTAATAATTGTCCAAACCGTTTTAACTTTATTGTCAGAGTTGCGTATTTTATCTCTGACATACAAACTCTTGGCAGTGGAACAAACTTTTTTAAACGTTTTTGAATAATTTCTAACGTATCTAAGAAATGATAAGTCTTTGTTATATTGTTTCATACCATATAACTCGTAAAGAACGTTTCTGCATCTGAGTATACTAGGAGTTGCCCATTGACTGAATGGTAAATCCTTGGTAATAGTTAAAGATTTAACTTTAAATATTTTTTCATATTCACTATGAATTAATTTAAAAAGATTTGTAAACATTTCACAAGAATTTTTATGAAAGGATTGATCATTCAGGTCAGGCAGTTTATTATCAATATTATTTCTAAATGTATGAATGCCTTTTTTAGTTATAGGCCTAACGTTAATTCTTCTGAATGTAGGTATGTAATCCCACTCAAAAACTACTTTCTGGCCACAGTGATCCGAAGTTAGTGTGTTGAGAATATTTTTTTCTAAACAGTTGCAATCACAATATATATTGTCAATACAAGTTGCAGAAGTAGGTGTTATTCGTGTGGGTTGATCAAAAAGTTTATACAGATTAAATGAATGAAACAAATTAACTATTCGTGTAGCCGTTTGTGTGTGTGAAAGTAAATCAATATTAAAATCACCACATACTATTACCTTCTTTTTACTCCTGCCTAAACGCTTTAATATTTCTTCCATGACTGTCTCAAACATATTATAGTCACTGGAAGGAGGTCTGTATACGCAAACAATAATGTAACGCTCAAGCTCAACACAGGACAGTTCAATGGTGCGTTCTACAGAAAGGCTAACAATGTCAGTTCGTTCCTTGCATTTTAAACTATTGTGTACAAAAATAAGAGAACCTCCATGAATAGCGTTTGTCCTAAAGTATATACTTTTTAATTTATAATTATCAATATTTACGAGGGCGATTCAATAAATACTTAGCCTAGAAAAAGTATACGAAAATTTTGGAAAAGTAGCAATTTATTTTTCAACATAGTCTCCTTTTAGTTCAATATACTTAGTCCAGCGATGCTCCAACTTTTTTAACCCGTCCGAAAAATATGTTTTCTCAAACTCTGTAAAATAGGCCTCCGTGGCAGCTATAACCTCCTCATTTGATCCATATCTATTCCCGACGAGGGATTTTTTCAGATTAGGAAACAGAAAGAAGTCACCAGAGGCTAAATCTGGAGAATACGGTGGATAAAGCAGCAATTCGTAGCATAATTCGACCAATTTGGCCATGGCAATGGCAGACGTGTAAACCAGTGCGTTGTCGTGGTGTAACAGCACCTTTTTCTTAGCCAGATGGGGTCGTTTTTTCTTTAATTCGGCGTCGAATCGGTCTAATAAATTGGCATAGTAAAGCCCTGTAATTGGTTTACCCTTCTCGAGGTAATCGATGTAGACAACTCCTTGTGAATCCCAGAAAATGGTGGCCATAACTTTTGTGGCCGATTTTACAGTTTTCGCCTTCTTTGGAGTACGTTCCCCGGTCTGGATCCATTGTTTTGATTGCTTCTTGGTCTCTGGTGTGTACCAGTGAATCCAGGTTTCATCGACTGTCACAAAACGACGCAAAAACTCCCCTGGATTCCGCTTAAACAACGCCAAACACGTCTCCGACGTGGGCTCACTGTTGCGCTTGTTTTCCGGTGTGAGTAAATGCGGCACCCATCCGCCGACAGCTTTCTCATGCCGAGTTCCTCGTGAAGAATATGATTGACTGTTCCTTCTGAAATGCCTACAGTCTCAGCTAGCTCCCGAACCTTCAATCGGCGATTTGTCAATACGAGATCATGGATTTTTTTAATGTTTTCCTCCGTAGCAGCTGTTTTTGGTGCACCTGGACGTGGTTCATCAAAAACCGACGTACGGCCACGTGCAAACTCGTTGAACCAATTCTTGAGGGTGGCTATCGATGGAGAAGAGTCACCGTACACAGCATCCAAGCGGCCTTTGATTTCGATACGCTCTTTCCCGTCCAAAAATAGGAATCAAATCACCGAACGATATTGCTCTTTTTCCATTTTTGTAAAACCGATCGATACGTTCGCTTCCATAGGTTTTCAAATTAAAACAAATGAAGGGATTGGAATGAAAATTAAAAAAAAATACTTAAAAAAGAATGAGCTACATTGTGGTAAACCTATTTTGAAACAATAGCGCCCCCTGGTGATGAGGCTAGGTACTTATTGAATGCACCAGGTATTAACAACTGACATTGTTTAAGCCAATGTTCTGTTACACAAAATATTTTAATACTATTATGATTTAAAAATAATTCGAAACAGAAGTTAGAAACAGAGTTTTGCTGACTCTAAACTGTAGGAACTGCTTTCCGAACCGTATGGTAAATCTATGATAAGAGGAAAGTGCTTCTGGAGGAAGTCTAATTGAAAAAAAAAATTGAGAATGAGATTTACTGTGGCTTAAGCGAAGTTTTTCGTGTCAGCACTGTACCTATCACATTTTAGTGAACGTGACTAAAACATTGTTTTATTTCTTTTGTTTAATACTTAGTACCTACTTTATTTTACTACTTAAGTTTTTTCTTAATAAGATTAGTCTGGTCATATGAGCATACAGCAGCAATATACAAATTCAATTCGAATAACCTTTGTTAGGAGCGAATAGGCAGCATCGGCGGCAACTCAATCCAGCATTTCAAAGCTTTAGGTACTCCTTTAAATTGACATGTTTTCAGTAGCGCAATTTCTAACAAAAAGGTGCATGTTGTTTCGAGTCTGTCAATAATCAATATTAAGAGTCCGTATACAAAATTGCGCTGGACGAAAGCTAGTATTTTTACGTTTTACGCCGTTAGTACACCGACGCATTCGCGAGCGGCAGCGAAACAACGAAAAATCTTTCAGTAGTATGGCAGGTTTTCGCATATGATATGTCTCACTCTAGCACATAGACAGATGAAATAGTTGCGTCCTTGTCAGTATTATTTCGCAAGGAACTGCGAAATGGCCATTACACAGACGCATTGCGAAAAAGTTGCGAAAACATTGTTGTTTACTAACGTTCCGCAGATATTTCGCTACGCAGTAGTTTCGCAGAGATTCGCTGCCGCACGCGAATGCGTCGGTGTAGGTATCTACTAACGGCGTGAACGCGATCGTCGTTTACAGAAACAAGTCAAAATCACTCTAAATTTATCATGTAACTACATGTTATACGTGAAGAGGAACCCATATTGCCAAAAGAGCGTTATGTACATATTTTTTAGTGATATCCCTTATCATCAAGTTACCTAAAGGCTATCAAGAAATGAAACTAAAACCAGACTTGCACAAAATGGCTACGAATAAATTGGCGACAGTTCCCACCTGTCCACACTCCGACATCAATCAGGCCGGGGATATCTATAATAATTATTGTCGGTCGTTTGTCCGTCCGTACGGAATGCAACATGCTTGAATTTGTTTCACGGCCTTGTTATGCCGCTCGTAAGGCTTTTGGTGCAAGTTATAAACTTTTTGTTTAATAATTCTAGTATGGGGTAGAGATGTACCAGTCTATTATTTATGGTAGACTGAGTTTACGGGATGTAAGTAATTTCTCTTAAAACTAAAAGCAAACGAATTTACCTTTTTATAATAGGTAGATTAATATTGAATACCTACTTATTCTTTCTTTCTTACTTACTTATTGGTTCTTTCACTTTTCATAAATTACTCGTACTGAACGGTATCAATCCTGAATGCATTATTGACTAAGATTATTGACTGTTAAGTAGAAGGCCTCGTACTTCAACAACTCTAGAATAAACAAGCGAATTTTGTTTTAAATTTATCTGAATTATCTAATCTTATTCTCTACAACACCACTAACTTTCGAAGAAAAACTTCGTGAATGCGACATCTTCATGTCCAAGACGAGCGCGCGTTCAATTTAGCACAAGTTAAAATCTACTCGATCTATCGAAGCTTGCGCTATCCTTTTTGATGACCTAAACAGTAAACTCTTAAAAGAAACATTGGAGTTGGCACTCTACAATACTAACAAAATAGACTTAAACAACTATAGAACATAATTCATAATTATTTCAAAAGCTCCTACCTCACACCACACACCCAAACTAATGACGACTTTGGGAAAAACATTTACTGGTGGTGGGATTTGTCACGGGCACCGCGAGATGGATCGCTGACAGCACTGATATGATGGGATTCAATTTTTGGTGGAATTCCACTTTTTGTGGCGATAGAATGTCACATAGATATGAATTATCTCTTACACTTTTTAATACATTAATGAAGAACTAAACGAGACTATGTTTTAGTTTTACAAGCTTTAATATTGTATGGGATTAAAGGATTCCAAAATTGGTGAGTAAATTCATTTTTCGTCTTCAAGATGTACGTAGAAATAATAATAAATAATAAACTTTTTATTAGTTAGGCAATATTAAAATTAACAATTTATGTACTTACAATCTACTTAATCTAACAACCTAAATGCTAAAAGGATTGCTGCTCAGCATTTTACAATGAAAAGCAGAGGCCTTCATTCCAGAGCTAGAAAAATGCATGTAAACAGTATAGTTAACTAGCTGCTCCGCGCGGTTTCACCCCCGTGGCTCCACCCTTGTTGGTCGAAGCGTGATGATATATAGCCTAATCTTCCTCGATAAATGGGCTACCTAACACCGAAAGAATTTTTCAAATCGGACCAGTAGTTCCCGAGATTAGCGCGTTCAAACAAACAAACAAACAAACTCTTCAGCTTTATAATATTAGTATAGATTAAACTTGTCCTTGATTCAGAAAGTCAATTCTATCCAGAAGAAGCAGCAGGAAACCATCTAATCTTTAATTATGCGTAGGTACCTATATTTTTATGGTTCTAGACCAAAAAGCCCGTTTTGTTCTTGTTCTTTCTTCGATCCAAATTGATTTTTGCTCTTAAAAAAAATTATTGTTCTTCTAAATGTATTGCTTGCTTTTCGTGTTTTTTAATACAATAAAGGATTTTCTTTAAAAGAAAACATTACATTTCTATCATCTATGGCTCTTCCCGATCTCAGATATTTTGAGGTTAGGTTCTGAAAATATCCAGTTATAATTACAGATCATTACGAAGACCTTGTAACGTGTGTGGCAACCGAAAGTAGTCCAGACAAATGAATGCCTAATGACCTCTACGTGTGAACAATTTCAGATCAATTAGTGATCGTTGTGGTACATTAGGAACTTAATATGTTGCTGGTCGTTAGTTCTTGTGGTTTATATACATATTATTCTTTATGTTATTGGTTACTAAGATGAATGTTGCAATTGCTGCAGTTCACAATGTTTAGTTTTTACCACAAATCCTTGCCGCGTTTTAAGCAATAACTTTAATGCTAAACAAAATTTAAACTTACAATATTTTCTTGCAAAAATAAAGAACAATTTGGCGATAAAGAACACACACGCACGCTTAAATATTTTTTTTTAATTAAAAAAACACTCATGATCTTATTAAGTACATTTAATTAAAACTGTGCGTGTAAGAGCAGTGGTGGCTCAGTGGTGAGACCTCGGACTTCGAATCGATAAGTCCGTGGTTCGAGACCAGGCGAGCGCGCAGGAAATAAATTGATTTTTCAATTTATCTGCGCATGTTGTAACATCACCACTGCTCGAACGGTGAAGGAAAACATCGTGAGGAAACCGACATGTCGAAGAATTAAAAAAAGTTCGACGACATGTGTCATCCGCCAACCCGCACTTGGCCAGCGCGGTGGATTATGGCCTGTACCCTCATAGGAGGCCCGTGTCCCAGCAGTGGGAACGTATATGGGCTGATGATGATGATGATGATGATGATGAATTAAAACTAAAATGATTAGGTATCTACAATTGTATAAAAGGAACATACAGGTTTTAAAAATTTGTCAATGGACTTAATTTTCTTAAAAAATAAAATTTTCCTAGACGACTATCAACTTTGAGAAGTTGTTTTACATGCTTTAGACCAATATCGTAACATAAATATATGGCCTTTGCACATAGAAATTAAAACATCAGGGGCCTTAGACAAAGTACCTAACAATTACAAAACGATAACGAAGTTAGAAATAGCAAAAATGTATGGGATTGACATACGCCGCGTTAGATCACGTGGTCTATCTATGTCAATCCCATACATTTTTGCAATTTCTAACTTCGTTATCGTTTTGTAATTGTTACTTTGTCTAAGGCCCCTGTAACTGCTAAGCTATTTATCAGTTTTTAAATGTCACATATCTATAACTTTATAGTGTTTACAAGTTATCTTTGTTAACGATGGTTATTCAATAATAAGAACACATTGTGCACTAAAATGCGTGATATGCCAATTAGATAGCAATACTTAGATACCTATAAGTAAAAGCATGCCAAAGAAAATTCTATTGGAGTGTTCAATATTATATTGCGATCTACTTAATATGTCTCATATTATCTATGTTAGAAACAACAGTTCAGCAATAATGCAAACTTCAAGTTTAGCCACAGAATATAGCACAGAATACTAATTAATAGTATATCCCTTGGCAATGGCATATCCATAAAAATATGTACTATTTTTATAGATTAAAAAAAAATGCAGGTCAAAATCTTCAAACCACAATTTTTAAACGTTATCAGCAGTCTCTCTTCGCTCGTCTACTAATGATAATTATTATGAACAATTTCAATAATATTCATAGTAGAACTACTACCTAATTAATGCAATAATTTACGTATACAATGTTATAAATAAGTCATGAACTGTTTTTTTTTTTTCGCTGCTTTGTTGTGTCGGAGAAAACACGTGTCTCAGAGATTGTTTTTGTTTTTTATTATCCTATTATTTTTCTAGTGATACCAAACTTTTTGTTGTGTTTGTGCTGTTTGGGTAAGCAATAGAAAACTAATTTTCCTTTTGCAATATGGGTCCTGACCCTCCGGATCTTAATAAACCACCGGATTTACAGAGTGAGATGATGGAAGCAGAGTCTACGGGCCACAAAAGGCTCCGTTCCGATCACTCCTCTAAAGACTCTGACATTTTACCCTCGAAACGCCATATCCCTGATCACGACTATACTATCCCAGCCTCCCAAACTACCTATATTGACCCAATTCTTTTGAATCCCCCATCTTACACTGGCGAAGAGAGTGGACCATACATAGTATATGTATCTCGTACTGAGGAAGACCCTTCGGCTGGCCTAAGTATAAGACCCATTAAATTCGGTTCGTTCTTGTATAAACACCGTGTCCAGAATATAACTAAAGATGGTGTTAGACCTATAGGCCGTAATAAAATATCGGTACAATTTACTTCAGCAGCAGATGCAAATAATTTTCTTAATTTTTCAAGTTTAAAGGAAGCGAAATTTCAAGCCACTATTCCCTTGTTCCATATAACCCGTATGGGCATCGTCAAGGGAGTCCCTACTGAATGGTCAATGGAGGAATTTGTAAGTTACATAGACTTTCCAGGAGGACGTGGTAAGGTTTTAAAGGCGAGGCGTTTAAATAAAAAGCAGAAAATTGATGGAGTGACATCTTGGACACCGTCCCAATCTGTAGTCCTTACCTTTCAGGGGCAAACTATGCCCAATAAAATATACTGTCTATACACTGCCATGCCGGTTGAGGTTTATCAATTTCCGACAATCCAGTGTTTTAAGTGCTGTCGGTTCGGCCACGTTCGTGAGCAGTGTCGTTCCAAAGAACGCTGTTATCGGTGCACTCAAATGCATTCAGGTGATAGCTGTCCCAAAAAAGAAGTAGAGGCGTCCTGCCTCTACTGCTCTGGTAACCACTTCGCAACTGATAAAAGCTGCCCAGAGCAGGGTCGTCAAAAAGCGATTAAATTATTGATGGCGACTGAAGGTGTCTCATTTGAAGAGGCATCTAAATTGATTCCATCTTCGCGCAAAACATTTGCGGAAAACGTTAAGACCCATCCATCCACCATCCACTCAGTAACCCCTGAATCTCACCTCACATTATCAAGCCAACCTATCCCCACGGTTTCTTACAAAAAAACTGTAATGAGACCTCCCCGCCCCAGGGCTACTTTGGGAACCACTTATAATACAAGCGCTCATAACGCCATTGTTCGCGACGTTCCATCCTCCCTCCCCAATGGGTGCGCTTTAATTAATAATAATACCTCCTCATCCTCGGCGCCTTCGCGCAATGAAAAACTTTTAGATATGTGTCTATCATTTATTGAAAGTTTAATAAATGAATACCCCGAAAAATTACCGTCCAACGTTGCCTTAAGATTCTCCCGCTTTTCTTCCATACTGTCAAACCATGGATCTAGTATTCCTCCAGTGGAATGCACAGAGTATTCGTCGCAAAAAACATGATCTGATAGAGTTAATTGCCTTGCATAAACCTGTTGTGGCTGCCATCGCGGAGACATGGTTAATTCCTGGTTCTCATTATTGGGTTCCGGGATTTTCTTGTTTGCGTGATGACAGGGATGACGGTTATGCTGGAAGTGCTCTACTTGTAAACCGATCGTTCCCATTCACCCAGATTCCTCTTCCGTCGCACGGGCGGTATTTCAACGCCGTCGCAGTGCGAGTCTTTGATATCTCCTTTTTATCTGTTTATATACCTCATCCTCATTCCAGTATCATCCCTGACCTATCGTTAATTATTTCCTCTCTCCCCCCTCCCGTGATAGTTATGGGAGACTTCAATGGCCACCATACTTCATGGGGATCTTATATGTGTGATACCTTTGGACGACTTTTAGTGGACCTCTTTGATGATCTAAATTTATGTATAATCAATGATTGTGCCCCTACTAGAAGAGTTCCCCCCATGCAAAATCCTAAAACTGTAGTCGACTTGAGTATTTGTTCATCTATACTAGCCTCCTCCCTTTCTTGCCACACCCTTCCCTCTACGTATGGTAGTGATCATTTCCCAATTCTCCTTTCCTGTTCCCGTTCTGTTCATATCCCCTCCTCCTCTTTTCCTCCCTTACTTAAATATAAATTAGAAAGCGCTGATTGGGACTCTTTTGCACTTAATCTTGATTCTAAAATAGCTAATCTACCAGAAATTCTTCGACAGAATTGTATGCTCTCATATAACTCCTTTGTTTCCTGTCTCCACTCTGCTGCTTCTGAAACCCTGCCTGTAAAGCGAACCCCCTCATCCTCTCCCAGAAAAATATCCCCTCCCTGGTGGGATCATGAATGTTCTGAGGTGATTACTGAGCGAAAGGTTGCCGAAGACAGGTACAATTCTAATATGAGTTTCGAAAATTTTATTATGTACAAACGAAATGCTGCTCATGCGAAACGATTTCTTTCCAAAAAAAAGAAACGAGGTTGGATACGATTCTGCGAAAGTTTATCACCTACTACACCTCCATCCATTGTCTGGAAAAATATTCGTAGATTCCGTGGTTCCCTTTCCTATGTCAACCCATCTTCCAATAATCCTGATCTTTGGCTCAATGATTTTATAAATAAATTAGCCCCTCCTTTTGTCCCTTCTGCGGATCTTATTCTCCGACCACCGTTTGATTTTATATGCAATAATAATGTTAATGGAATAGATAGCCAGTTTTCTAGCCAAGAGCTGGATACCGTGCTTGAAGGCCTAAAGGATTCGTCCCCAGGGCTAGATGGCATTCCCTATTCATTTTTAAGTAGATCTAATAGTTCAGCAAAGTCATATTTTCTCAATTTGATTAATTTATTTTATGAAACCGGTTCTACCCCTGATTCCTGGAAAACCCAACTCATCATCCCCATTTTAAAACCTGGTAAAGACCCGATTGATCCTAATTCTTATAGACCTATTGCACTTTCTTCCACATTAGCCAAAGTTATGGAACATTTAATAAAAAACCGACTGGAGTGGTACGTTGAGAGAAATAATCTCCTTGCTCGCTCTCAATTTGGGTTTAGGAAAGGCATGAGTGTTTTAGATAGCCTCAATATCCTTACCACTGACATACGCTTGGCATTTCAGCAAAAAGGATTCCTGGTGGGTGTGTTCCTTGATATTGTATCCGCGTATGATAACGTCCATCTTCCGGTACTCAGACATAAGCTGTCTCAGATGAGTATCCCTGCGAGGATGATACGTTTTATCATGAATCTTTTAACGACCAGATATATTCATGTGCGCGGCTCTTCTTCAAGTAGAGTTACATTTAAGGGCCTTCCCCAAGGATCAGTTTTGAGCCCAATCCTTTATTCAATTTACACGAATGATTTAGAAAAAATTGTTACTCCTTTTTGCGATATCTTACAGTATGCTGACGATATTGCATTGTATGCTTCATCTGGCAATATGGATGGTGCCGCTGAGCGCCTTAATAGTGCAGTATCCAATTTAGAAGTCTGGATGAATGACCATGGTCTGTCTCTATCACCAGTTAAAAGTAATATTGTAGTATTCACCAAAAAACGTTCATTTTCTCCCCCTGTAGTGATTCTTGACAGTTCTGTAATACCTGTGGTAAGTAAGGTCAAATTTTTAGGTGTTATGTTAGATCAAAAATTAAGTGGTATTGCACACATTGACTACATTGCACAAAAGTGCGAAAAAAATATTAATGTGCTACGCTCTCTCACTGGTGTGTGGTGGGGTTCCCATCCATATTGCCAGAAACTCGTTTATAATGCAATAACCCGGAGCCACCTAGATTATGCATCTTTTATTTTTGAGCCTTGTAGTAAATCTGCATTGGTAAAACTAGATAGGATCCAATATAAATGTTTACGCCTCATACTTGGTGCGATGAAATCGTCTCCAGTTAACGCTCTCCAAGTAGAATCTGTGGATCCACCTCTGTTTCTTCGCCGACAGTATCTAGCCGATAAATACTTTTTTAAAATAACGCAGTACGCATCACATCCCCTCCTTAACAAGCTCCAGAATCTATTACATTCTCTCACCTCTAATACTCTACGTTCGCCATCTGATTTCCCCTGTATCCTTAAAAGCCTTATTAAGTTTTATCGCCTTCCAGATCCTTCTTTTCAACTTAATAACCACCCTTTATATTTAACAAATTACAATGCTCTAGTTTTTAAGCCTTCCATCATTTTTAGTTGTGGTATAATTAAAAATTCCCCTGACGCAAATATCTCTTTCAATAGGCTCATTTCATCTCGTTGGCACGATTATAATTACTTCTATACTGATGCCTCTAAATCGTCAAATTGGCTACCAGTTGGAGTAGCTGTGTGGCATTCAAACTCTAAAACAATACTGCAATATAAATGTCCTCCCCTTTCTTCTGTCTTCACTGGCGAGGCAACAGCTATTTTAGAAGCTATTAACTTCATCTACTCTCATAATCTTAAAAAATCTATCATCTTTACCGATTCTCTTAGTTGCCTTCAATCAATATCTTCGAACCCATTCCGTTCTAAATCAAATTTTCCAGTTATTCTTCAAATAAGATCTTGCCTTTTTAACTGCTATGAAAAAAACCTCAGCGTTTTATTAGTTTATATTCCAAGCCATTCAAATATCACTGGTAATGAGAAAGCCGACTCCCTAGCAAAAGCAGCTATGTCTAGTGGTACCCTAGAACATTATTTAAACTATTCATACGATCTCCTTCCCCTTGCTAAGTCCCGCCTGGAAAGTATGTGGAACTCTCTGTGGAATAGCTCAAACAAAGCTAAATACTTTAGAGATATACAGCCCACGGTTCCCTGCAAGCCGTGGTTTTTCAAATTTATCAATATTAATAAATCTACAGTATCAACCATTTGCCGTCTTCGACTAGGCCATGCTTCCACCCCAGTGCACCTAGCAAAAATTCATGTTCGTGATAACTCCTTATGCGAGTGTGGCTTAGCCGAAGGTAACAATGATCATATATTTTTTGAGTGCCCTAAACGAAATTCCTCGCTTTTAGATCTCCTTCCCCCTGATGTTCCCCTTCCCACTAATTTTAAATGTTTATTGTGCTTGGTTCCCTCCTCATTTGTTAATGTTTTATCCAAATTTATCCACCTCAATAATCTTAAATTTTAATGCTTTGCTTTTGTATATGTCCTGTTTGGTTATCCAGGTAAGAATGATTCCTCATTTGAACTGCTCAATCTCTTCCGTGATTTTTCCTCAGCACAGAGTA
Organism: Colias croceus; assembly: GCF_905220415.1. Classification (NCBI taxonomy): domain Eukaryota; kingdom Metazoa; phylum Arthropoda; class Insecta; order Lepidoptera; family Pieridae; genus Colias; species Colias croceus. The sequence continues at coordinate 9,947,217 of NC_059549.1, forward strand.
TCAAGTTGCTACCCTATCCGATCATTGAATTAAACGATCAATTTTGATTTGGGCGCACATGACACTTGACACTGGCAGAATCCGTCCATAATGGGATCGGGAAGGCCATAAACAAAAAAGAAGAAGAAGAAGAAGAAGTCATGAACTGTCAAATTGGCCACAGACAAAAAAAGCACAGATCACACAATGTAGAGACGTCCGCCAATGTGCCTTTGAGTTACCGCCGGGGTAATGAAGCGATAGCCCGTGGTGTAACACAATACCGGCTTCTGAATTAAACTTATTGACCCATTCGGGGAACTTGACGTGTATTGGGTCATTGTAGAGTACCTACTCTCAATAATGTTGCTATGTATTAAGTGACTTTAAGAAAGTTGTTTGATACATCACGTTTAATTAAAAGTACACACTATTGTACAAAAGTAGTGTCAATAATTAACATTTTTTATTACCTATAGCACAGAATAATAACTAGTACCTAGCCTATAGTGATTAAATGGATATAACTTTATAAGTAATAAGCGATATCAAGGAAAAAAGTTCAATTTGTATAAGAATCGATTGAAGTCTCAACAATTTCAAGTCAGTTTATATTAATATTTATAAGCATTTTTTGTTACATCAATTAGTAACCAATCAAGAAAATAAATACAAAACAGTCGTCAACGTACAAAGTAATACACAAGTAATTAGTGATCGATCTATTGTTTTTGAAAATAAAACGAATCAATATGTAGGCTCGAACAAAAGGTTGCGTTTTGCAAAAACAAATTTACATTGGAATTCATTTGATATTATCATTTAACTAACATAAAACTTGTACCTACTGTAATCTCAATTAGTGTAAAAGCATGTCCAACAATATAATCAAAATAATGTAAAATGCAATGTCACCGCTTATCAGTTTTTTAACGTACCTATCGTGCAACTATTTGCGATACAACTCGAGATATATTAGAAATGGCGCAGCGCAATAAAGCATAGATAAAATTTCGCCTAATGAGCTTGGCGAAATTGATCCATATAAATTATACCAATTAACACATGTTTGAAAGTTTAATTATACATTTTTTATGTGTTACCGTGCTTGTAAATGTAAATGTCTATGCAGTCTGTGTATTTCCCGCTTAAATAGTTGTCAAGAAGCCGACCATAGACTATACGTATCTATGATATAAATAATTAAGTTTTTAATGTCTTGAATAGTATTTTTATAATTTATTAATTATAAAAATAAAGGTAAAGGAAGGAAAGGTATTCCTTTCCACAAGTAATAGCTGTTTAAATGAGTCAAGATATGGAATTGAAGTACACTGTACAATCTAGATGAATATTAAAAAATTAGCTCTCATTTACGATAAAAAAAAAATATTATAGGTACCTACTATGCACCTAGAAAATTAATACTCATTTAGAAAATTCGAAGAGAAATGCTATATAATCCAAACAGTTACATACACAGTTACATACCTTAATGTCACCTAATTACAATCCAGGCCAATTAAGTTGTCAATGTTTTTTACGTTTTTTTATGAATTTTTCCGCAATATTCACCTGCATTATTAATACTGTTATAATTATCCATAATATCTCTAAGTATTTGCAATTTCTACGGAATGTAGTTTTGTTTTCGCATAGGAAATGTTAATATATCTTCAATTATACTTCGATTGTAGTTTAAATTGCTAGATGAAGTCATTATGAAGTTATGTAATGAGGAATGTATCTTGAGTGTTATAAAAATAATATCGATTTTATTTATTACTTAGTTGTTTTTTTTTGAAGTGAAACTTCTTTATCGGGGTTGGAAAAAAAATTAGTGTAACATGTTTTCGTTACACTAAATTTTTTCAAAAAAGTTTCAAAAAAGTTGCATGTAGTAAATTATTTTTTGAAAAATAAGGTCATAAAGAAGTTTTACTTCTTACGTGTCTACACTAGTACACGCACATATATTTTTTTAATTAGGTAATTAGAATACACTTATGTATTTATAAAGAATGTGGTGGACCAATTAATTTATTTCATGTAGGTAGATACTTAAACCCATTTTAACGTAAGTATAACCCAAAACAAATTGCATTGCGGGCTATATTTCGTGATAAATTCAATTACGCTTAAGTACCTACGTACCTACTGTGTACTTTCCCATATTAAAATTTGGGCTTATTAAAATGAATGCCGTTGTTTTTTTTAATCAAATACTTATTTCATTTTATACGATTAAATTCATTAATTTAATACTTCGGTTAAATACAGTGTTTGTTGCTTAAAAAGCAAACAGATTCAAATAACATTTCTAACACGTTTTTTTTTCATTCCCTAAGCCTATAATCTAACCAAATTATAAAGCAGCGTTTCCACTATACCCATATCCACCATAGTCAATATAGATATAAAAAATAAGTCAGTATGTCATGCAGTGCAGGTAACACTATACTTTCCGCCCGACTGGCCATGCGAACGTTTGACCACCTGGGTAACTGTGCACTAAATTCGCTTGTAAATAATATGGTTTATAATTTATAATATTATATTGCGTTTTTTGTGCATCTCTTTGGTTTTTCAATGTGGTTATTGTATTTAGCGGTTAATTGTCTTGTTAAAGATAATATGCCAGTTTACCAGTATTGAGTTAATACAGCATTTTGGTTCATACGGATAAGTCAGGTACTTATTATTTACTGTTTGATGTGAATTTAAATGTTATTTTGTAAATAATATACTAATGTATGATCTAGGTACTTTAATTATGAAATAGTCAAATTAAACCGAAGCACCTAAGTAGGTATAGGTACCTACCTAACAAATAACATTCCGATGTTTTTCATCTAATCACAATTCATAAAATATTACGTTACACACATAATAGTCGGAATTCGAATCATCATTAAATCACTAAACACGCTGTCAATAATACCACAGATAATATATTACCAAAGAAAGTGAGTGTTGTAAAAAAGTTCATTCATAGTGCAGGTTTAATGGAGATCAAGTTACCGACTTGTATAAAAAAGTATATGAGCAGCGGCGGCCGTTTCGCGGTAAAACATGGTATTTATGTGGTGCAGCCTCCGATGGGACAAGTTACAAACTCTTAGCTTAAATAACTTAGAAGTTAAAAGGGCAGATAATTAATAATTATTATTACAGAGTAATAGGTGTGTTCTCCACGACAAGCTTTGTGATTCTTATAGTTCTTACCGTCTGGACTGTATTTATATTTGATTTTTTTTTTTTATAAAAGGTACGTTTATAATTTACCAATCTCCTCAATTGTTTATTCGCAATAGCACACTGCACAACCTATGCGATAGTGAAGTCTAAATACCAAGGAATAACATTAAATAAATGAACACGCACAATTTCGCTAAACCATAGCAAAACCATTTCTACAAAGACACACTAAAATAATACCCGGAAAATTTACTGTCTCTAATTTATTTTCTCTATATTCGACAAATACCTTAGGCTAGTGACAATTAGGAATCTTAATACACACTCTACATCTTACCCGCTACATCTTTCATCTTAAGGCAGTAACATGATAGTAGGCGAATTTCCTACACCCTAATTTTGCAGCTCATTAGGCAATCTTACCGATACTACCATCGTTTTATTGTACTCACCTCTACCGTAAACCGACGTATCGGTTACCATAATTATTATATTAAGCTTTAAGCTTCATTACGCGCTGGATGAGATTAAATAAAATATCATGTAACTATTATAGTGCAATGGATATTGAAAATAGTTATTGGTGAAACAAACGCCCATTTTAAAGTCTGTTTTTACGGAGCATAACGTTAAATACCTTTTTTTTTTTTTTTTTTTTTTTTTATAGTGGGGAAATCTTAGATACCCCCGGCTCCCGGGGATGGAGCCGTGGTTATGTCGGATTTTTACCGACTAAAACCCCACTCTGTTCCATCGCGCTGCTTTGGACGGAACTGCGGGAACGGTTACGACTCTACCGCGTGTCCCGCCCAGCAGATGCCCGTTTCCAGGCCCACCACTAAGAACCCCCCTCGCTGGCGGCTGCTGGAACGAAGGCTTACGCCACCAACGCGCAGACAATGGATTTTTCCCCGCTCCATCATCCGCGTTCCCCCGAACCCCCGACCCCAACACCGTCCGGCCGGAGGGTGCACGCCGGAAGGTCCTCCGATGTGTGAAATACACGTCGGGGGACCCTCCGGCGCACTTTTATAGAGATTACCTCGCAGCCTCCACCTCACCAGAGGTGGCGGCCCTCGGTCCGGCCCCACGGACCGGATTACGAGTTGACAGACGGCCGTTTTACAGCGGCCGCCGCCCCACACCTCTCTGCAGGAGTCTCCGCGCGTCATCACAATGACGCGTCGGGATCCCGCCCTCCGCTCACGGCGTGGCTTGCTAAACCAGCGAGCCCACCGCGCCGCGACCTCTGGCCGCCATCCACCGCCGCATAAAAGCCGGCTCCTCTCTGGTCCACAAACAGGACCTCTGCTGTCGGGTCAGTCGAGGCCTCGCAACCACGATTGCCGTTCAGCGCCACCTTTGCCTAGGGGACACGGGGTCCGCCAAGCCACGACCTCTGGTCGCCATCCCACGCCGCACACAGCGGCCGCTGGGCCACACCTAGCCCTGGCCGTCGGGCCGGTCGAATCTCCCCGACTCTAGACCAGCCGTTCAGCCCCTCGCTGGTCCAATTTCGCTTCACTCAGAGGGCCATAACTCTGAGCTACTGAGCCCCTCCGCCGCGACAAGGCCTGGACCGTTGGGGGGAACGTTAAATACCTAGACAATAACTTTCTAAATGGATGGATGAATGGATTTTTGAAGTAAAACTTCTTGAGGCGCGTTGCGAGCAAAATTTCAAGGTCACGTCAGGGCAATACCGTCACGTCATGTAGTAAGTCGAAGATTTTGGTAACTTTGAATCTTGCCGAAGAAGTTTCATTTTTTACACGTGTGCTCGGCACACGCGCCCTTTTTTTTCATAGATTCTGTTATAATATAACTATATCTGTTTTATTCATTTAGTATCACACTAGCCACATGTTCTGCATTCGCCCATTGACCCAGAATAAAAAAATCAAAAGAACTTAACCTATATTACTCAGAAAAATTAAATGGTTGAAGAATTAGATAGAGGTATTAGGTACTAGATAGGTAGGAAGCGGTCGAGTAGTTTCTGAGTTAAACCGTAACAAAAAAACAAAGTAGTTGAGATAATATGCTCGAATGAACAGACACATTAAAGTATAAAGCTATATTTAATTCATATTAATGGCCTTATTATTCATTTCTATGGAAAATGTAGAGGCATCACAGAATTTTAAAACAACTATTTCAAATGACGTATAAATACTAGGTGCCTACCTACTCACTTTAAATCAAGCATAAATTATTGTATTTTCGAGTAAAAATCACGAAAACTTTTTAAGAAATACAGTATGAACGACATTTAAAAAATACCACAAATTACTAAATTACTAAAAAATCAAAAAGGTATTGAAAATACAGAAAACGTAGCGGTAGTATACTAGAGCACCAACAACACTCAAAACAACATTACAATGTTGCGCTATTGCATTATAAAATCAGAAGCATTCCGCATAACATAGTTATGTTTTAAATTTAATAGAACGAATAATTTCAGTTACAAATATCAATGTATTTGGATCCGTATGCACGCGGCTTCACAAAGTGGCTCGTTAACATTTCTTCGTACAATTACGCTCACAGACCGACAAAAAGTGTGACGTTATAGCCAATCGAGATACTGCTAACTTCGATCGCATGGCAACTTAATTTTAGCTATATGTTTGGAGCGGAATTTTTAGGAGTCATCTCCCTAAAATTTGGCAACGCATTATGTACGTAAAGTCTACGGACTAATAAGGTACTAAAAGATTACAAACCAGACGACTATGACATAGTTTTACCTGCCTATTAGATTAGGTAGGCCAGAAATTACTGAAGTTACTGAAGTACCGTAAAATTAGATAGTTTGTAGATATCGCCTTGTTTTAAAATATTTCATATATATTTTTTCATACAATTTATTAATGTAGGTATTATTAGTGCGCTCACACCAATTAATTACTTATGTGACGAAATCATAGTACATTTCTTCAGTTCATACAAATATAACAATCCCTAAACTAGGTAGGTACTAAATATAATATTTCCTTCTATGCTAAGTTACCTTTTACAATATAGGTAGGTAACTAATACTCACGCATTTTGACCTCCATTTGTCCCTACCTAACCCTTGCACATTCGCAAAGTATCTTGTTCTACTGCCCAATAGACCTATATCAAAGTAGCCAGCTGGTGGTGCACTGAAGTGTAAACTGAATACGACACGTGATACTTTCACTGTACACTTGGGTGCAAAATTATTGTATCAGTTTTTTGCATGATCCTATACGTGTCGTGAAAGGATTTGTTATTTTTTCTGGATTGGTTTTGCTTTGTGAAGCTGTGGTTTATTTTTTTCATGTATTTATTAACGAATTATAGCTTAATAATGACTTAGTACATTCAAAATATTGTGAGCAAGTACATTTATTTTATTTTCCGTTATGTTCGTGTACTTACCACCAAAAACAAGATATTTTCTGGTTTACAACCTTATGTACGTAGGTATTTACAACCTTATTACCACATCTACCAAAAGCACTAACTTATCATAATAAACAAAACACAGCATTTAATAAGTACACAAAATCCACTACAGACTACAGAGTACAGACACTATCACGTTATCATCAAGCGATGTTACGATTAAAAACGTCGCCGTTTCCCGCCTCTTAATTAGTTCAGTAGCTTTCGATGGAATTTCGCACTTATCTCTCACAGAAGCCGACATTCTAACGTCTTTGCTCGTTTTTAAATGCTTCATTTACTTACGCGGGATTACGTTTGACGCGTGTCCTTTTTTGTCATGGACATGGAGAATTTGTTTCAATTAGCAGAGAACTTCGAAGGCAATAAGGCAATATTATCTCAGATTTATATTCTGTAGGTATATTTCGTAGATGGATAATCTTAGATCTCCTTAAAAGAATCAATGTATGAAGAATAGTGCCTGATGGTAAGCAACAATGGGATTACAATTCTCTGAGAATATCATGCAAAAGTTCAAAAGCGTATAATTATCCTAAATTATTTGTAGGTGGACTGACCTGATATTGTTGTTCATCGACATAAACATTTCTTACTTTGACACTGCTAGACCGATTCGTAATATAATTCATCTTTTATCGATAAAAAAACACAATTAAAATTTTCAAAAAATTCCCAAATTACTACCTCCGTAAAATCTTCCAAAACCACCATAGTACAAAAAGTGTGCAAAATCCCAAATCCGATATCCCGATCGCCGGATCGCATTACAGCCTGCGCCCAACGATCCGTAAACTATACTCGACCACCGGCTTGCCGTGTATCCGATTTGGTCATATTTAGAGCTAATTTGTGAGAGCATTTTTGTACTTTTCGAAAGCCAGATACTTTTTGTCTGTCTGTCTGTATAATTGTATATTCTCTAATACGCATATATCATGCGGAAGAGTTAAAATAGATGCAGTTTTTTTCTGATGAAGTAAATTATAATTATATAAGTATACAGAATCCTTGCATTTAAGTAAGACAACTTGAATAATTAGAAAACTTAAATCTGGCTCTATTAGGAACATGTAATGGCAGCTTTTATCGATGTAAATGTGATTTGAAATAAATAAAATAAATAAAAAATAAAAAAATAAAAAAGCCTTTTATTTCAAGACAGTGATAAACATTAACAAAAATAAATGTAACTTAACAAATAAAAGTATCTTAAAGTAAAATATGATTAAAAGTAATTACAATCTATACTGTGTATCTAAGTTTGTTCATCTGCTAGAACCCCTCTGCAGGTGAAGGCCTCCTCCAAGGCTGTCCAGTCTTCTCTAGATTTGGCTAATTCCAACCAATCCACACCGGCTACTTTAACTAAGTCATCTTCCCATCTTGCGCAAGGTCTCTTTTCCTCTTACCAAGTGGGCCTTTCCAAGCTATGATTTTTTGAAGTCTACCAATCTCACCCAGAGATTTGAAATAACAACATAAAAAATAAAATCATACAGCCCAAACGAGAAACAGCGTATTACAACGCTAACCATAAACTGGACAACAGCTTAAAGATAAATCTCTCCAACAGGCAAATCACTTTACGAGTGACAACAAGCAATTACACTCAATACACGCCCTAACATCAAATGCTATTAAAGGACTTAAGTGGTCAAATGTCAATTACCAGTTACCACTGAACGAACAGAATAAATATTATTACTTTTTATACTCAAGTGGTAGAAACTGCTGTATTGAGAATAGAATCTATATTAAAGAAACAAGTAACACATGTTTCAGCAAGTATCTTTAATTTCCATGCTATTTCGTTCTTCCTTAAAATTGATTGATATCTAAATAGATAAGTAAGCAAAAAGAGAGACAAACATTTAAAAGTATTATTAGTCAGGAATCTGTATTCAGTTACTAAAAGAAAATGACCTGCCTTGCTAAAAACATTAAGATAGGTACTATATAATTATATATTAGTGCTATAACGAACATCCCTGCTATCCCTACTAATATTATAAATGCGAAAGTAACTCTATCTAGACAGATACAGGCAGACGCCTGTTATACGCTTTCCCGCTTTAACCTCTCAACCGATTTTGATGAAATTTGGCACAGACAATCTTTATACCCTGAGAAGGCTACCTTTAATTGCGAAATATGTACCTACCACGGGCGAAGCCGGGGCGGATCGCTAGTAACACATAATCCTATAACAATATATATATCCTAGGTGTACAAATTACCAAATAAAATCGAAAATTAAAAACTGGCTCTCACGTTTTGATTATGTAAATACTGAACGTTTACTCTCTTAACTAGGACAGTTCTTTTCTACTAAAGTCATTCACACACTACACTCTAACACTACACTCTCACACAATACTCTCACACCTACACACCACATCATGTCTTACGTCCACACACTAGGGTTAACCAAGTGGATTATTAACTATTTTTATTTTTTTTATTTTTAATGCATGCATAATTATTAAATAGGTAATACAATAGTCAATAATAATGTATAATTTGAAATGTAAATAATATTATTATAATAAATTATGTCTAATATGCTGAATAAATTCGTGTATACGCCATTATAATAGTGATAATAAATTAGTGTGAACACAGGCTCCTGAAAAACAGTTTATAACTATATTAGGAGCCTGGGTCATTAAATCTTTGTAACTTAAAATGGTGTAAATAAATGATTTATTTATTTATTTATTTATTTAATATATACCTAAGTATACATTAATAGTATTATAGGAATAAATATCTAGTCCTTAAGCATTGATACAAAAAATAGTCATCGCCTATAAGTATACAACAAAATTCCCTCCAATTAAGTTCAGAAGCTCGAACACAAACACGAATGTTTATTTTGACAGATTGATGCGTCCTCCGCCCCACAAATGGAGTTTTAATTTTTTAAACTGACAACACTTAGATGGGGCGCGTCATTTATTTTAATTTGTTCAGCGTCCCTTGGAGATTAGATTGGGCAACACTGATGTCACTGTGATTTTGGGGATTGGTAAAATGTTAAGATAATTTAACTTATAGTGTTTTTGAGATTTATTTAGATGTGTGAGTGATGGAATGTGCGTTTTATCTGAACTGAATATATTTTTTATTAATTTTACATTGCAAATAAACAATTAATTAATTTCCCGCTAAGGGAAGGGAATGAATCGATACTTTAGCTCTATATCTACCTTTGTTAGAACTATTTATTTTTCAATTAAACTTGCCCGTACCAAAAATAAAGATCACATATCTTTCTCTTCATTTAATATTCAACAACTTTATAAGTAAAACAATCACTTTCTTAACCATTACATAATATATTTTCTTACATAACAACGAAAACAATACATAAATTGGTATTGTAAGTATAAAACCCCGCCACGGTTCGGCTGTGATCGGAAACTCGATCGTATTGCGGATTAAAACCGCGTGAATTATTAAGAGCTGATGTTTCAATCCTCGCTGGTGTGGTGCGTTTTGTAGCGGTGAATCTGGGGAAAAAGGAAAATATATATTTTATTTATTTATTCTCTTTACTTCAGATTATACTTCCATATTATTGTTAGCCTTAAAACTATACTACAAAACCTCAAAACTATGTTAGGTAGTATGAATATTTATATGAATAAACATCTTAATAATATATTTGCATTGCAATAAACAACGTTACAAACAGGAATAAGATGAATATTAACAAATGTTGGCTACTCTATCGACTTAGCTATCACATCACTACCTATAGATCTAAGTGTGCGCTTTTTAGCAGACACTTTTCTGTAAATCAAAAAGATTTTTGATTAAATCCAGTAATTAAAATTTGTTTTTGAACCTAAACAAATCGAACTCTACACAAAATTGAGATTTAAGGTTTTCTCTTCATTTTAACAAGATCTCTGCAGGGGAATTCCGCAAAATTGCTTAAATAAATAATAAATTAATTAATTAATCATTTATTTCACTTAAAACATTTTACAAATTAGAGCGACCCAGGCTCCTAAGATAGTAAGAACTGTTTTTCAGGAGCCTTTGTATTTAATTAATAATCATGGTCTGTCTAATAATTAAATACGGATGAATTCATGAATTACTCTAAAACTACGAACTTCATCATCTTCATCAATCAAAAACACATGCTTAACGTTTACCAGATGTCCATAATATATTAATATACCTTATTGCTTCAAAGAAATCTCCGTTACTGCAAAATCGCTTTCACTACCACACCTCACGAAGTGAGTAGCGATGTATTGACGCGTTTTGTCCGTCTGTGCGGATTACTCCCGCCCGGCTGAGCCCACTTCGGTGGGGTTGAGGCTGTAAATTGAGCAGTTTTAAAATAAACACCAAATATGCCTTGTATGAGGGAAATTTAATGGTATAGTGCACCACCTGGATGCGTTTTTGGCGCAATTGATTGCTAATTGTTCTGCCTGATGAATGCACTTTTATTTGTTTTCTTTTGTACTAAGTACGTAGGTAGTACGTGCTTGTGTTGACAGAATACGACTGGACCGATTTGCTCTTTATTCTATGGACTTATTAAAGCTATTAGTAGATTTTATAGAATATCAGATTAAAATGTCTGTCGATATTAATACCTACATACTTTGTGTTTGTTACCTTATATCGTAATGTTTTTTGTATTAATTTATTTGCTTTTTATGTGATATATTTTTATTTTATGTGTACACATCTTCCCAAATTTGCAACTGTAAACTTTATGCTTGGTACTGGTTGTGGTTGCTTGGAAGAAATGCTTTTTAGCAATAAAGCCGCCAATTGCTTCTGATATCCTGGTATTGTAAAATTAAAAATTGTGTGCCATAAAGAATATATAAATAAATGAAAAATACTTTGATATACCTATCCCTGTATCTACATACAAATTTATAGGTATTTTTATTCTTTCTTTAAGACTCTCTTGAGACTAACATACACATATTTCATAATGTTTTAATTACTCTAAATACTGCTACATTCATCAAATGGAACGCAAGCTTCATCAAAATTAATCAAGTCGTTCAAGAGATACTGTCTACTTTTAAATATTTAGTTCGGCAAATACAGTAGGTAAATAATGTAGATATATTATATATTTTTTTAATATAGGCGAGCAACGAGAAATCAAACCAAATCTTCTATTATATTCGCAACATCTCAAGTCGCATTATTACAATCAACCGACCACCTACATCCTCTTACAAGTAGCATGTTTATAAAGCCAACATACGTTCCCACACGACCGCTCGCTTTGACGTCCACCGAGCGAATGAACAATTATTATCTGGCATCTTTGTGTTTCAAGCACTCTCCAAAGGGTTGAGGGTATAATCGATTTGTGGTTTTGTAAACATTAAACCCTTCAATACTTGTGTCTGTTTGTGTTTTTCCATTCATAAAGTTTATTAAAATAATAAGAAACTGATCAAATGAATTTGCTTTGAAGTGGGTGAATACTTGTTATTATTAGGTTTTTTGCGTTCATCTTTATTGTAGACTTGAGAAATATTGGAGTGTAATGACGGTAAAGAATATTGTATAAAGACATTATTTTTTGCATAATCCTTTCATAAACCGCCTCTATGGTCAAATTAAAATGGATAAATTCAGCATTATAGCGGGTTGACGGGCGGGTTAAATAATCATCTATTACATTACATTAAGTACATACTTATAATAAATCTGTAGAAGGGTCAATTCTGTACATTGAAAATATTAAAAAAATAAATAGCAGGGGGTGTTACTGGATCGAAACCAAACCCAAATATATGATTAAAAAATTTTTTGTCTGTCTGTCTGTCTGTCTGTCTGTCTGTCTGTCTGTATGTTCAGGCATCACGTTAAAACTAACGGTTCGATTTCGATGAAAGTTGATATAAATAAACTTTATTAACCTGGGTATAAAATAGGATACTTTTCATCCCGGAAAAATACGTAGAAAAAAATAAATCTTAATCTTTCCGCGTGGACGGAGTCGCGGGCGGAAGCTAGTTTTTAATATGTTTAGGTATTACCTATGTCTTATTATATAAAACAAAGTATTTTATATAGCACGCACCTATATACATAATATAATGTATCTTATAAACTCCCTGTGAACCCTTCATTATTATCCGATACTAGGTAGGTATAAGCTTATCTTTTTTAATTTACACGAAATCTATGTCTTAGAAGTTAATTTACTGCCAGTTGTGTATATCTAAGTACCTATAGCATTATCGAAAGATAAGACAAATAACATATATTCGAGAAGAGAATAGAACATAATTACGTTGAAAGTCACGTGCTCAAGTAGTTCAATTATCCCTAACGGTCACTTTTTTGCAAGGGCGCGTCAGGTGCTCTTAATAAGTTTTTCGATAAGAGTGCAAAAAGTAAGCATTCTCATTAACAGCAAAATCGTAAATAATCGCAAATATACAGATTAAAAATCGATTAAGCCCTCGATCTTAATAAGGGTTGCCAGCTACTGTAATTATATGTTTATGATATTATGAACCAAGGATTATAGATTATTTGTAATGCGCGGTTACTGGAAAAATAAACTTCACGTCAAGTATTGTATAATAATTGGTGGGTAATATTAATGCTGTTATTGTCGCAGGGATACTTTAAATTAGGTAACTGTATAATGTTTCTTCTACTTTTTAGACACGTTATAATTTGTTATATTTGCTGTATTGATTAGACGTAGGACTCAATAATACCTATCACAACATAGTATAAAACAAAGTCGCTATCTCTGTCCCTATGTCCCTTTTAAAATTACGCAAAGGATTTTGATGCGTTCTTTTTAATAGATAGAGTGATTCAAGAGGAAGGTTTTAATATATAATTTAGTAGGTTTTAGACAAAGCAGGCGAAGCCGCGGGTGGTAAGCTAGTAATACATATAAAAATCAATAATTAGAATAGTAAAAATATTTTTCAAATAAAGCACAAATATTAAAAAACCGATAACCGATAAACATTTTTATCTATAATCCAGAAAGATTTTTAAAACATTCCCTGGGACTCGAACCCAGGAATCGTAGGTACTAGTGTAAAAATAATGTTCTAACCATTAAACCAACGACCTTTAATTATGATCAGCCCATTTTGCCCTCTTTATTATATTTATGTGACAACCCTATAAGTACGATTGCTTTTTAACCGGTGGCCTTTGACTTGGTCTACATGAATTATTTAATAAGCAGATTTCATTATACCTACTAGGTACTTAGGTACTTACTTCACTTAATGCATAAGGTCACATTAAAGAGCATAGGATATAATAAGAATGCTAAGTTACATAGAAATTAACCGACTGACCGATACGTATACCCCTAGTGTGAGTTTGATCGAGTGCGAAACGTTACTATCGCGTCTGCGTCACAGCCGAATTAGTATGAGAAATCGAACAGCGCCCCTAGCGGACGTATGGGGAAGCTTTGATTCCCCATACAAATTTCGCTGTGACGCAGACGCGATAGTAACGTTTCGTACTCGATGAAAACTCACACTAGCCACACTATATTAAATATATATCTACTTATAGATATTTTTCTAAGACAAAAAAATAATCTACTATAATTGCATTTTATTTTTCACCAGTTGTGATCTAAGCCAACAGTGCAGGTACCGCAAATTCATACTAACCATGGCTAGTTATTGCGATTATAATATGAATTTGCCAGTCAGTTCAATTCACGGCGTAATCTGTCTGGTCTTATTACCAGACAGATTACGTCACAATACGGTCCCTGTTACCAATATATTTCTTTTCTATGATATTTACTTATTAATTCTTCAAATACAACATAATTATAATATCACAAGCAAGCACAAGATACATGAATTAAAAACAACACAAAGGTTAGTCGTTATTCAGCTAATAAGAACATCGTTTGACGTACCAAATACATGGAATATAATCCTACGTCAAATTGACAGCACCATGACTATCTAAACAAAACAATTTGGTGCACAAACAAAAAACAAACAGCTATTATCGATATAGCTCTATATGGAAATCGATATTAAAACATTGACGTACGAAAGTCCAAATCATGTTCGAAAAAATATATCGATGACGCCGCCAGTCGTTAAGGGGATTTCATAGAATCTATTTGTGTTGTTTATTTGAAATTACGCCTAAGTCGTTTTTAAATGTTGTATATTGCAAGTAACGACTATATTGAACTTCGATATAGGTCGTAGTAACATATTTTTAATTTGCCAAGCAAGTATAGGTTTTGTTCTATTTCTATAATATATAAATTTCTATAATATATAAATATATTTCTATAAATATTATTGCGATGGCTGAAAAACTCAAACAATTTAGTATCAATACAATAATACATTGAATGCAAGATCTTTCTATATATTTGTCCTGATCGGCGCTTCAAAGTCGCTCTCAAAAATACTTTTATACTTAAGTACTTAACCTTTTTTTTTCAATTAGCATAACTCAGAAAAAAATTGGCAAATTTTGTAGAGCTTTTACTAACAAAATAACCAGTTTTAACACAAACGATAGCGTCGTTTCATTAACGTAAACACTAGACTTTTTTACCAAGACTTTTTTTATTAAGAAATACAAAATGTAGCCTATGAAACGTCCCTTATAGCCCAGCGTGGTGTAATTACGAGTTAATACTGAGACTGGTCGATTGAATCGTAGCCGTCTTTCGCTGACGTTTCAATCAACATTGCATTGTTTGTATTGTGTTTAATATCCGTAGATTGTGTTACCGATATACGGACAGGGCATGACGGGCGGTTTTATATGTATCGATCTTATGAACCTTTGGGATGGAGGTAAACTTCTGTGAATTTGAATTCTTGGAAAGTGAGTATGATGTAAAGAGTCAAATACCATGTAAGCTTGTATTTAATTATTTAAAAAAGGCAGATTTTAAATTGCCATTCCTAACTCAGATAGGTATGAAGAATTAAACCAGAATGCAAAATTAATTCTGGATTTGCTAGACATATCCTAGACTCTACCTATCAAGTAGGTATTGACAATGCTACAAAAGTATGATTTGCCCTTACAATTTTAGCAAAATATACATAACCATTAAAAGGAAACAAAAAATAAATTCACAATAAAAGGCTTACAAATTACTTGCAGCACATAATATAGCCTTCTCACACCTGCTACAGAAATCGTCGAATTCTTTTTGATGAGCAACGAAAATGAGCGTCGTAGATTACGTCAACCATTTAGCAAATTAAGTGCTAACATCATACTAACATTAACAATCCGGAAGTCTGTCAGTTTAAACCACAGCACCTATTGAGCTAAAAGTTATTAAAATTGTTGAAAACCAGGTATCTTTTAATCTTGCCAAGAAGTTTCACTTTTGACACATGTAGGTATAGATACTCGGCACACAGCCACACACGCTTTTTTTAATAATCCCTATGTTTTATTTAATTTATTTATATTTTAAAAATAAATATATTAAATTAAATTTACCCATGGTATTTGGCTAAAAGTGGTGGTATTTTCCACGGCTACTAATATAAATATTCCCTCCGTAAAGGGTCCGTTATCCTGCATTATAAACCGGCCATAGCAAAAAGTACCGGAACATCGACATATCTATAGAATCACTCAGAGCTTTTTTAATTGTCGGCGTATATATTATTATACCTAATGCAGTTATTGGCGATGCGCGGTGCCAATTTTGTATTATTCGAACGTGCTCGACCACTTTTTTTGGAATATTTTATTTATTTTAAGATTATCTTAAGCTGAATGTATTAAATATTTTAATTTTGCGCCGGTAGAAGGCTGTGTGGTTTCTGTCATAAGCTCTTCTTTGTTTTGTCCGGGGTCTACAGTTTTAAACATCGAAATTCGAAACTAGTAGAGCTATTAATATACGAATTCCCGTTTTCGTAGATATAGGCAGAGTTTTCACACATACACTGCACACAGTCATATTATTCTCTATCTACAACCTAAATTTCATCGAAATCAGTTCATACATTGAAGCATATTTATCTGGCATATTAATTTTCACATTCAAAACATTATTACAAAACATATAACAAAACTTTATTCCTCCACCATATTTCGAAAGATTAAATTATTTAAAAGAAAAATGAAGTCGAGTATGGCAGACACCGTTCTCAGGCTGCAGTATTCTGCATATGGCAAGAACTTGTTTTTAAAGCAATGATCCTGTTGAAACGTCGCCGATAAATAACGACGATTGCGTCACCTAACCACAGAAAACGCGTATTACCGACACACCATTAGATTCAATTTATTCGTAATTCTAGTCTCGTGATTTTAAGAAAATGCACAAAAGAAAGCCGACGCAGCTCCTGAATCGATGTTGTTTCAAAATTAAGGATGTTTTGTTTTTAATACTTACATTTATACATTGATGATTAATAGCCGAAGAAAGTTTGAAAACGTTGTATTCATTGTAAAAATAAATACATTTTTGTATTGTACGTTATAAAATATACAGAACCATACCTATTCATTTAAATACAACTTAAAAATGTAAAAATATTCAAGAATCAAAATTTAGGTACAATTCATTTCATCACTGAACTCTACATATTATAGTAGGAGAGAGTTGCTTTATTATTAAAAATTATTTTAATACTACCTTACCGCCCGCGGCTTCGCCCGCTTTGTCTAAAACCTAATAAATTATATACTAAAACCTTCCTCTTGAATCACTCTATATATTAAAAAAACCGCATCAAAATCCGTTACGTAGTTTGAAAGATTTATGCATACAAAGGGACATAGGGACAGAGAAAGCGACTTTGTTTTATACTATGTATTCGTAGTGATATTTATTACACAATAATTGAGATAGAAATTAACGAATCCTTCAAATACTGCCGAATCGATTCAATATAAGTAACAAGTAACAGTAAAAATATACCTACAGTACCTACTACCCTAGTATAGTATTAGAATATTTAATCTGTACTGTAATAAAACAAACCAAAAAAAAATATTTTCGTTTGGCGGGAACACAGAGATTCCAACGCGTCGATCCAAATGCCTATGCGTACGCGCAGAAAATTGTTTAGTTAATTTGCTTACTCGAGGTGTAGATCCAACTTTTTGGCACTAAAATTGTGCGGACTTCGGTACTTTTGAAAGAAGTGCTGTGTGCTTTTCTTGCTGGTGTTATAATAACACCAGCAAAAAGGTGTCTACAAATGATGCTTATAATTACTTAATTTTACAGATTTAATAACTCAGCCCCCGGAATCACAGACACAATAGAAAATATTATATTGTGTCGTGGTCCGATCGGGCCGCTCGGGGCTCAATGGGTTAAAAAAAATACAATAATTAAAGCATTATAATTAGGCTTTACCTACTTTTATTGGTCTGAGAATTTTCTGGATTTCATGCCACCAAATTAATTGCTCTAAATCTCTAAAATTAAATTTAAAATTGTGCTAAGTTAAGTTTGGTGAAACTCAAGCAAAGCAAGGTATGATACTAAGTGTACCTATACGAATGTCCCAAATTTCGGCGATACGTGGCGCCGGTCTCAGCACGATATTTAGTAACGTCAGATTGCTTCATACACAAATAATATTCTGATGTACATCCCTGATAACATCTGTATTGGATTAGGGCTACCACCAGCGGTAATTAATTGTTTGAAAATTTTAGGAAATCTCTAATTCTAAGCTCTTAAAAGGTGCGATGAAATACATTGTTATTAAGTAATATATTTAATGCATATGGCACAATTTAAAGTGAATTAAAATATGAAAACGTTATAAAAATACTACATAATATTATGTAAGTAATCATTAGGTACTTACTATATTAACTCCATAGTTTTACAAAAATATGTTTTGCAAATATCTATTATTCACAGTTTTTCGTTACATCCACTTTTATCAATTTTTATTACCAAGCACGGACCAAACATTAACAAAGTCATATTTAGCAGCCCTATTCAAGCCAACCCGTCAATCTCTCGCAGCATGCGCCCGCGCCGATACGATTCGTGTCAATTTATTGAACCTTCATCAAATTCTTACAAGTATATTTAAGGTCTGCTTAAGGGTCGTTATGTATTGCTCACTAATATTGATTCGGTAAGTGGAACGGTATTAAATGGATTTCAATTCATTCTTCACAAGACTTCAGTCTTATATTCGGATTTGAATAATTTAGCTGAACAATACACACACACACTCTTATACGCACACCAACAAAAAATAGCGTGTGTACCGAGCACACGTGTCAGAAGTGAAACTTCTTTAGCAAGATTCAAAGATACCAAAATCGTCAACTTACTCCATGACAGGACTGAAATGCCATGTCGCGACCTTGGAATTATACTCTGAACGCGCCTAAAGAACTTCAAAATATATTTGTACATCATACAAGATATTTATTAACTACGTCTTATTTTTTTAAGCATCGTATAATTCTAAAAACATCAGTAAGAGTAACATAACTCTACCAATCTTTGCAATCAAACTACTTCCAGATTTACCAGCATTATACCACCAAAAAAAACTCAAGTGATTTCAACTAAAATGAAGACACAAATAAGCAATTAGCGTTGTCAGAATCGATTCCCATAGATACGTAGGCGCCAGCGAACCTGCACCGTCATGTACCTTTGATATTTCGAACATAATTACGTTTCGTAAAACAATATACTTAGCTTTTTGCTTTCGAAACGTGGGGAAGGTAGTCTTGTCACCAGCTCATGAGTACTATCTTTAATAATATGTACTTCTTTATTGAGTACATATTATTAAAGATAGTACTCATGTGAGCAGTGGTGGCTCAGTGGTGAGACCTCGGACTTTGAATCGATAAGTCCGGGGTTCGAGACCAGGCGAGCGCGCAGGAAATAAATTGATTTTTCAATTTATCTGCGCATGTTGTAACATCGCCACTGCTCGAACGGTGAAGGAAAACATCGTGAGGAAACCGACATGTCGAAGAATTAAAAAGTTCGACGACATGTGTCATCCGCCAACACGCACTTGGCCAGCGTGGTGGATTATGGCCTGTACCCTCATAGGAGGCCCGTGTCCCAGCAGTGGGAACGTATATGGGCTGATGATGATGATGATGATGATGACTTCTTTATTTGGCCGAGTTTTAAATTATGCCAATGAATTGCAGTAATATTTTCTGTCTATGGTAACTTTTCGTTTTCATTAAGAATTCTTTTGATCTTTAGAGCTGATGCTTCACCTAATCTGTGACGTAATCTAATTGTTTAATACTTTTTACCAATACTTGCAAAAACTTCATTAAAAAATCTGTAATACTGTGTTCTGTGTAATATTATTTCTGCAGTATTATTGTCTATGGCAGCTCAAGCTAAACAACTTTATGTTATCTATATTGAATGAATTTGCAGTATTCCTTTTAGCGCTTCCTCTAGGACACTATCGATTATCTGGATGAACTAGCATTTCTAGATATGACGTGATAGATTTTGACTAAGCAAGGTTTGATACACAAGAGGCATGAAATATGAACTTCTTATATTTTAAGTCATGTATACTGTTTTAAAGAAAGGAAAATCTGAGAAAAACAGATTTTGTTCACATAGGTAAAAATTAAACAAGATGTGTAAGTTTTATATTTTAGAAGCAATTGACGATAGTGTCATTAGTGTATTTATTTCATTCAGAGCTAAGAAGTGACAATTCGTGACAAAATACTCACTAAGTAAGTGTTAAGGCCCAGTGGCTTTAGGTAATTTGCCATTTATATTAGCAACATAGCATAGTAGTCTATGAACACCAAAATATTAACTGAAATAAAACTTCAAATATTTAGTTGCAGTCGGTTAAAATACGTTACACAAAAGACCAAGGGAGTGATCGCTAGTTTATTATAAAATGACATTGAATTAATCCATAAGGCCACCTTGCGGCTCTCATTAACACAAATGGACTCACGACTCGCTTCACAATAAAAATCGCATTCACACAAAAAATAAACTTGATTAATGATACGGAGGCAGTTTACTACAAGTGTTGTAGCGATGGTGGGGATAGCGAGCTGCTTAATTATCGAGCATGTTCGATTGGTTGTATGTAACCCAGAATTTTCAGTGTAGGCTAAAAAACAAAGGCGATTTGACACTAAAGCGTGTGTTTATTAAAAATTACGACGATGATGACGCAATAATCATAGCAAATTCGCCATAATTAAGGCCATAATAGTAAAGTTTTGTTAAAAGGTAATGCAGGCTATTAAAGTTCCGGCTATTGCAGAGATATCAAATGTACTAAGGTGAAAGCAAAATAGCTGCTTCGCCAAAAAAAAGCTGACAAAAATATAAACAACAAATCAATAAAACAACAATCTCGTTATAACTTTATTTTCATGGTTTTTACAAAGTTTTCACACCACACAAGTACACCAATTTTTATTTCAGCTCATAAAGCTTCAAGTGTGAACATTAAAGCTGTATTATTATGTAAGACAATCGAGCAATTGCAACAAAATAATATTATCTTTTAACGCGTTCTTGTATACCAGAAACTAAAGAGTGAAAAAGATATATAATCGATATTTGTTCACCAACCTTGCCACCCGTGTGTCCCACGAACATACTCAACACGGCTATGAATGTTATATGTTGGATCAATTCTGATACATTTGTGTGCCGATAAACACCAGTTATTTCGTGAAGTGCTGTCTGCATTACTGAAGATACTATCTGTTGAAAGCTGTCGTATAGGATGCGAAAGTTTCGTTAATGTTTGTGTGCACGGAGAAATGAGAACTGGATGAAATTTTTTAGTGATGGATTAGGAAATAGGCTTTTTAGGTACTTCACAAGTAAAGCTGCGGATTGATGTTATTATAGCAAATACGTGCGATGCCGGTGCGGTGGTATCACTATGTATTAGGTACCTACTGCGAAATAATAAGGGTTGTGTTTTTCGTTTGTTAGTATTTATATTATAGGCCAAACGGATTTTGACTGATGACGAGACGTTGTTATCATAAGAATTGCAATTGAAAAAATTTGCAGTCGGATTTATCTTGTTCATTCTTCCTATTCAAACAGCGCCATCTAGTCGCAAGATATCAAGATTACTAAGCTACCTACCACATTTATATCACTTTCAATTACTCTTTACCAAAACTAGCTGCTCTAAAACCAAACAGTTTCACATTTCTCACACGAAATATGTTCGGTATTTTAAGTAGTTAAAAAAAATATAATAGCGCGATGTAGGCGCCCGTCTCATCTCAACGACATAATGACAGGCTTCCCGAGTGCTTCCGAATAATAGCCGAGCTTTTTGTTCAAATGCTGATGATATTTAATTGGAATATTTATTTGGAAATGATAAATCACGGTATGCAACTGACTGGCTTACATTCTATGAATTTGGAATGTTTGTTTTTGGAATTGTAGAGAATCTTCTTTGAGTTTGAGTCTAGAAGTTTTTGGGTCCTTAATTCATTAGTAGAAATATTAGTTTGGATTATTAATTTCCTATAGGTACTGCAGGTAATTTAATCAAAAAAATCAAAAAATTTTCTACAACTAATATTTGACCGGTTGGCTTGGTTGGTAGTGGCCCTGCCTTCCAAGCCCGAGGTCGTGGGTTCGATTCCCACCCGGGGCAAATATTTGTGTGACGAACATAGATGTTTGCTCTGTGTCTGGGTGTTAATTATATATAAGTATTTATTTAAAAATTATATATGTATGTTTCTCAGCCATCTGGTTTCCATAACACAAGCGACAAGCTTCGTATGGGATCAGATCGTGCCGTGTGTGAAAATTGTCCCGAAATATTTATTTATTTATTTTGGAAACATGAAATCATGAACTACGCAGGTTGCGTAGATTGAAACCTAGCAAGAGATGGCGCAGGATAGAATCAAATGGAAGCTCTGATTGACGGAGGCCAATACACACTTGGTATCAATCTTGTCAGTAAGTAAGTAGTTAAGACATCTTAAATTGAACACAATCCTAAAAAAGAACATCGTACACATTTTATTTTTACTTTAATATTTAGCTACAAAGAATATTAACAAAGTAGGTAGTATAAAACAGTAGTACAAAGTAAAGTAGTAGTAGAAACTATCTACTTATTTAATAAGTAATCTGTGGTAGTAGCAACAAAAACACAAAACACACCTGTATTACAAGAACAACGCAATATATGACATTACATTAATATTGAATAAATCGTCGACAAAATCCACACAAGTCGATTATTCGAATGAAGTTCGCAAGAAGTTGATAACCAAATAACCATCAATTCGCATCCAATACGGCGAATTGGGTTTACGTCATGAGCAGGAGCGGGAGCGGACGCTGAAGCGGGAAATTAAATTTGTTACGTATAGTTGAAGGTAATTAATTATCTCGTGGACTAGAACAGGATAAAATTGAGGCTCTTTTTTCTGCGTTATTCCTTATGTCCGATCTAAGTATACCAAACTGTCTGACCATAAATAACAATTCATATGTTGTGGTTCCATAAGGGCTGAAAAAAAAAGTAAGATGAAAAAAAGATATTTTCAAAAAAAATTGCAGTTAGCGTGTTATTACATATAAAATTGCCGTCTCACATAGTTTCAGCATTAGCACCCACACTAGGAAAAGCTTTTGAATTAAATAATAGCAATTAGCAAATGTTCCTTCTTAATAATTATAATACCTATACATAAGCCTATATTATATTAATGTATACATATCCTACTAATCCTACTAATATTATAAATGCGAAGTTTGTATGGACGTATGGATGTATGGATGTTTGTTACTCTTTCACGTAAAAACTACTGAACCGATTACAATGAAATTTAGCACACATATAGAGGGTAACTTGGATTAACACATAGGATAGTTTTTATCCCGGAAATCCCACGGGAACGGGAACTATGCGGGTTTTCCTTTGCAAACGCGGGCGAAGCCGCGGGCGGAAATCTAGTTAATGTATAAATGGCTTTTTTTTTAGTTTACATAATATTTTGTTTAATCTAATGATTAATAATCATTTAAACAAAATATTATGTAAACTGGGTTGTAGCGCCAATCATCATAATATTAATGTTTGCTTTCCAAATCTACAATCTTTCTAGAACCACGCTATCCATTGTTTAAAAGTTTAAACATAATGAAAATCGTTGCAGTAGTTTTTGAGTTTATCGGAGGACTTTTTCATTGAATAATAATATGTAAGTATTTAGAATAAACTCTTCTTTTGCATCACGTTTCGTTTAAACTATTATGCAGGTACTTCCATAATATTTATCTATCATAATAAATTATTTTAGTATTAAATTTTATCTATTCTCGTCCCGCCAATAGATGATCATTTTGCTCGTTACCTTTTACCCTGGTTGCCTGGAATAGATCACTTATAAGTGATAAGACCGCTAAATAAATTTTACATTTCCTTTTTTGTAAGGTTTCCTCTGCGCACAACTGTATTAAAAAGTGTGAAATAAATAAATATTCCACCATTTCCTCGCTACAACCTCCTCCTTGTACCACACAGCGCACCGCAATCGAATCAATACACGGCGCATCCCCAAGGATTTCACGTTTCATCCCCTGTTATTGTTTCAATCTCTCCGCGAATCGAAAAACTTGCTTATACACGTGTATTCTTCTTTAAACTTTGTTATTGAACGCGTTTGAGAGCTTTCAGAGAGTGTGTTTTATGCGAAAATGCTAAAAAATGGGATAGATTGTTTTTCTAATTTTAAGTATTATATCTGTGTTTCTGTTTCATCATCTATATTACTTATATGACGTATTAATGCATATAGACCAAATAATGTAGACGTATAGTTATGAGTTTCTAAGGGAGTTTCTTAGCCTAATGTTCCTATGTTTAGTATTGTTGAGGTTTTAAATTAACATTTTTTGATAGATACTAGAAATGCTTTCATAACGGTCTTGAAAAATCAGTAGGTAAGGCAGTTTTGAGGCCAATATCAATTGTATACCTACCTAGTTTAGATTGTATGTTACCTACCTAATAATAAATTGATTTATCTTTAAACAGAATATGTGCTTAGTATTTGACAACTAAAGATCATTAACACAGTTCTTTATTTTTATGTAAAACTAGCTGCGCCCCGCGGTTTCACCCACGTGGCCCCGCTCCAATTGGTCTTAGCGTGATGATATATGCCCTATAGCCCTATAGCCTATGCCCTATAGCCTTCCTCGATAAATGGGCTATCTAACACTGAAATAATTTTTCAATTCAGACCAGTACCTAGTACCTGAGATTAGCGAGTTCAAACAAACAAACAAACTCTTCAGATTTATAACATTAGTAAGTATAGATATATAGTTAAAATTTATTTTTCCCAACGCAATAATTTTTGCTCACCCACCTTTAAATCTGTTTCTCTGTTAATATTAATGGTAGTCTGGAAGAGATCGCTGCCTAGCGGTAAGGCCGCCATTTGTACATACTTGCATTTATTTGTCTTTATCTGTGTGTATTGTTAATCTTGTGTGTGTGCAATAATATATCTATCTATCTATCTATAGTTAATAGAGCTATTAAGGAAGGTTAATGCTAGGTTTCGTAAGAGTTACAGAAGCTTATATTATTAAGCCTTGTCTTCACAAACCTTGTAGGTATACAAAATCCGTATACAAGGCCAAAACACTTCAAATTTCAGATATAATGTAATTCTGTTACCAGTTTAATATATCTTAAATAGCGATGATTTATCTATACTAATATTATAAAGCTGAAGAGTTTGTTTGTTTGTATATTTGTTTGTTTGTTTGTTTGTTTGAACGCGCTAATCTCGGGAACTACAGGTCCGATTTGAAAAATTCTTTCGGTGTTAGATAGCTCATTTATCGAGGAAGGAATTGAAAATTCTCACCTTATAAATTATCTGTTACCACCTGTCATACTGTTTCGACGAAAGTATTTTTTATCTGTGCCTGCAACAAATACGCGAGGCTATTAATATACCTATAATCACGCTACGACTAACAGGAGTGGAGCCACGGGGGTGAAACCGCGCGGAGCAGCTAGTCATATATATAAGTACTTATTACTTTATTAAATTACAAGGCTGCAAGCTTCAATTATTTATTTTCATTATTTCTAATATCTAATAGGTATGTACCTACTCAAGTTATTGTTAGAGTTTTAAGTAAAACTTATGTTTAAAAGAAGAATATAGAGATATAAGTACTTATACTTATAATCCATGAAATTATTATATGTAGATACCTAAATATCGATTTTTTCTAAACTTTTAAAGCTAACAAATCAAAATTCACTCCACTACAGATGCATTTAAAGTCAAAACTCTGCTTTTTTAGGGTTCCGTAGCCAAAATGGCAAAAACGGAACCCTTATAGTTTCGTCATGTCCGTCTGTCCGTCTGTCCGTCTGTCCGTCTGTCACAGCCGATTTACTCGGAAACTATAAGTACTACAGTGATGAAATTTGATGGGAATATGTGTTGTATGAACCGCTACAAAAATATGACACTAAATAGTAAAAAAAAGAATTGGGGGTGGGGCCCCCCATACATGTAACTGAGGGATGAAATTTTTTTTTTCGATGTACATACCCGTGTGGGGTATCAATGGAAAGGTCTTTTAAAATGATATAAAGTTTTCTAAAAAACATTTTTCTTAAAGTGAACGGTTTTTGAGATATCAGCTCTCAAAGT
This sequence comes from Colias croceus, assembly GCF_905220415.1. Taxonomy (NCBI): domain Eukaryota; kingdom Metazoa; phylum Arthropoda; class Insecta; order Lepidoptera; family Pieridae; genus Colias; species Colias croceus. Next base: position 9,973,515 of record NC_059549.1, read on the forward strand.
CGTAAAAAGTATGTCCCCCCCCTCTATTTTTATAACTACGGGGTATAAAATTCTAAAAAAAATAGAGGTGATGCATGCTAATTAACTCTTTCAACGATTTTTGGTTTGATCAAAGTATCTCTTATAGTTTTTGAGATAGGTTGATTTAACTGTAATTTTGGTTAAGTTATTGTGCTTACACTGAAAACGATGGCTGAACCTTATAAGATAGATCAATTATATTTGCTGCTACGGAACCCTTTGTGCGCGAGCCCGACTCGCACTTGGCCGGTTTTCGTAATTAAAAGTCACTAGAAGTTCGCAAAAAACCGATCAAAATGGCCAAGTGTCAATTTTTGTCCAATCTCATGGATTTCCGCTAGCCCGTTGCCCCGGAAACGGGATGAACGGACCCGAGCGCTCATAGTAACACCCAGTACCTACCTACATACAGTTATTTTATTTTGAACCGACTTTTAAAAAAGGAGATTCTCAAAACAACTAATTTTATTATTTTATTTGGTAAAAAGTAACCTTAAACGTAAAGTGCATTTAATTCATCGTTGCTACTACTACATTGCTATAAGACAAAATAAATTGTAATTTTAAGAGAACTCCGAACACAAAAAGCTCTTCTGAATTTGAGATTAGGTATTTTTGGTTACCTATTATTACGGCGTAGTACTTAGGTAACTATTCGTATATCGTTTGTACTACTGTGACTGTAGTCACTCGATGTGACAAATAACAAATTATATCTATCTTCAAAGTATAAATTTAATTAAAAAATATACAACAATATTCACAAAAAAGCTATCTTAAAAATGTTTTAGTTAGCCTACTGTGTTTGTGTAGTATTATTAAATAGAAGATAAACATTCTTGGAATGTTGTCGCTTCTTAACAAACAGAATACAGCTGTTTAGTTGTTAAATTATTTATTACAAATATTATCTCACTTGAAAATATATACTAAAATATTTTTGGCGCACATTCTCTGTTTAAAGTGCTTTCTCTATCCGTGTGTGTAAATTGTAACTAATAACTAGGTATACTTAATCTATATACCTACTAATATTATAAAGCTGAAGAGTTTGTTTGTTTGAACGCGCTAATCTCAGGAACTACTGGTCCGATTTAAAAAATTCCTTCGGTGTTAGACAGCTCATTTATCGAGGAAGTCTATAGGCTATAATATATCATCATGCTAAGACCAACGGGAGCCGAGCAATGCGGCCTGCGGGTGAAACCGCGCGGCACAGCTAGTTTTAAATTTAATAGTGCACTTTTAGTATAGGTAATGCTATATTATTATTAGCATTGTAGTAATGCTAATGCTAATATAAACATATAAAATCACAATGTTCTTTCGCTTTATTTTTATGCAGATTTAAATAAACTTCCTATTTCAGTTTTATCGTCGTTTTTTAAATAAGTACATTATAATGGTTTCTATGAATATCCAGCAACAATGGATAACGCAAGCAAAATCAATATTATTTACACTTTTTCTCGCTAAAATATCAATTAAAAATCGATTAACAACCTGGCTGTAACTCAGCACACAAAGAGTTCTTATTTTTATCTGACATTTATGATAATAGGAAAATTATCGGCCGCGAATATCCGCCATCAGTCATGTATTAAGTTATAAGAGCGAGGCTTTTAGCAAAAAAACGCATTTTTAAATTCAAAGCGTTATGCGATATAGCAAATGCCCCCGCATTTGCGACCTTTCCGAGCATAATTTTGTAATAAAGCATCATTATAGGTGTTATAAAAACGATACACATTATTCAAACATTGTTTCTGATAATTTAAAGGTCTTATATATCGAGTTCAGGTTTTTGTCGTCAATGAATGGGAAACTCACGGCATAGTTTAGCGACGCGGCGAGCGCGGGCGCGCGAAACTCTTCCATGTTTCGTTTTTAATCTGTGCGTGGTATGGGTACACAAATTAATTATCTGTATTTAAAATATACTATTTAATATCTTCAAAATTGTGTCCTAATTGCTCTGTTTTTGTATTATCTTGAATGCTTTGTAATGCCGTCTTTCATAGTAGATACTCCAGGTTTTGAGAATGTAATGTAACAAGACATCAAAGTTTTTATACTAAAATATTTAATAACTACTAATTCAATTTAAATACAGCAAAATTAAAGTACAATTATTATCACGTACTTTTTCTGCAATGATAACCAGCTGCAATAAACAATTTTATATAATTATGTTATTAAATAATTATATGTTAATGATAAATAACGTCATCTCAATATGGATTTAAAAACAAAAAAATATTTAGACATCTAGCCAGGTTAACGACATTACTTTAATATGTAAAATGCTTTTCAACGAACAGTACTTTAGCTGTCTAGAATCTAATTATACCTAGTAGGTACTTCGCTTATACTTTATAGACTAATAGTGCATAAATATCGAATAAGTTATTTAAGTCAAAAGTGTTGTAATAATCAATAAATTGATGTAATAATTGAAAATTCTCACCTTATAAATTATCTGTTACCACCTGTCATACTGTTTCGACGAAAGTATTTTTTATCTGTGCCTGCAACAAATACGCGAGGGTTCGCGCCTTTTTCGACGCTATCGCCATAGACAACACGTACGAAGCAATGTCCGTAAATAAACAGCAACGCTATTAATTTTATTGAACAAACCAACAAACGCATGATTAGCACATACATCAAAATAACGTCTATTTTACACGCAATTCATTTTGTCTTGTCCAATATAGAGAAGACATATCCTTTTAAGTCGACTAATAAATTTACCTCAAGCCTTACTTTACGGCCGTAGGCTATCAAATAATTTGTATTTGGTAATATTTTAGCATAACATTGTACAATCAATATTTACGCACTTTTTGCAGTATCGCCAAAAACGAGTAAATTATAGGCGAATTTACGTTAATATTCAATCTATGAAGGTATATTTTTAGCAGAGAGTATATTAATGTCGAAATGAGTTTTTAATATCCTGTCCCCGCGGCTATGGGGCTGTAGGCTAGCATGCCACCCTCTGTTCTATATCCAGATTACCTACAGATAAAATATGTGTATATTACGTTTTAATATTGGATGAATAATTAATTCTATTGTTGGTAACTATGTTAAGTAAAAGGATTTTTTCGTAGTTCTTTTTATAATGGAGAAAATATTATCAAAATATTATTTAAATCAGATAATAATATTATAACTAGGTATAGGTACATCATACATGTACCTACTTAATAACTTGAACATGTTATTTTATTTTATTTCAAAATAATTAAGTTAGCTGTCTGACTTTTTAAATTTAGAACGAAATCGATTTTTTAAAACAGATTTTGACTGTGCTTTGATATAGAGTAGGTATAACAAACTGCGAGTCAAAGACAATTTAGAATAAATCAGATTGCGCCGAAAATAAAGTTGGGTCTACACGAAAATTGATCTTCCCTCAATGGGTCTCGCGGTTATTGAGTTTTCTCGGCAGACAGACGGACCCTCGCAAATTACTTTACTATATTGTCGAGTTCATTTCTGACGAATTGGATGTATTTTTTGCAATTAAAACGCCAATTATGTTTTTATGAGGAAATAATTATTGAAATGATGTAAGTCGTGAATCTTTTAAAATCACTTTAACGTGAAGAATCGAGTGGGAGTTAAACATGTAAGGATCTCAAACTATATATTTTTATATCATTATTTTATTCTAGTTTTTCCTTATAATAAATGAAATGCGTTTTAAATAAGTTTTACATATTTAAAACGTATTTCAAACCTCATTGTTTTCGCTTACATAATTTCAATCGTCAGTAAATCTTCACTCAAACCGAAAAACCTAACAACAAAATTAGCGGATTACTCCACAAAAGCGTCGAACCCCACTCACGTATTAAGAACCATTATTATTTTTACAACCCTTAAACAAAACAGCTATTATTAGCCATTATAGTATCCTCTTCGACCCTCTTGTAATTCTAAACATTGAAAAACGACACTAACAAGGCTCTCTTGGGAAATCGGAAAAACTGTGAAAACACACTTGTGTACTTACTAAATGTTCGACGTGTGACAACTCCTTGAGTTTTGTGGTTAATTGAATGGCCTGTGGCTCGAGTAAGGGGTGCTAGCGAGTTCGTTTATCCTAGGTACCTACTACATATTATATCCTACTAATATTATAAATGCGAAAGTTTGTGAGGATGTCTATGTGTGTGTTTGTTACTCTTTCACGCAAATACTACTGAACCGATTACAATGAAATTAAGCGCACATATAGAGGGTAACTTGAATAAACACATAGGATAGGTTTTACCCCGGAAATCCCACAGGACCAGGAACTATGCGGCTTTTTCATTGAAAACGCGGGCCGTGCGGGCGAAGCCGAAGCCGCGGGCGGAAAGCTAGTATTTTATACCTATGTTTACATAATCCATCACACACAATATTTTACATAAACTGACGTTTATTGACACATTCATAAGATTTTAATAATACGCACACCTCTTATCACTTACCCCGAACTCCCATAAGAAATGGGGTGTCAAGTGCTACACTCCCTAGTAACAAAGTTAAACACTAATAAGTGTTCGCTATTAATATTTATGGAATAACGACTTATCTAATGATAGCATTAGAAAATTAATGCTTTTTTCCTAAGACTTACCTATGTAAATAAGGCCACCACTATTTTTATAGTTATAAATTTAAATAGTTTGGAAAATCCAAAAGTGCACGCCTCATAATCTCATCCTTTACAATAAAATTGATTATTTATAAAGAGTACGTGACTATAAATATAAAAATGAAATAAAATAAAACATTTGGAAAAGTAAAGAAAGCGGTACCGTAATAATTGAGCTATTTTTCTTGTGGCCCCACCTAGATGTGAAACTGCGCAGGTTTAAGGGACTGACTACCAACTTATTTTTTTAAACCTTGGCTTATAGTATAAAGAATCGAGTTTATAATGGTGAATTTTGAGTACACTATAAAAAAAAAAGTCGATATTTTTTTTGTTTATTTAATAACAATTAAACCACATCGAATCAGACCCTGAAAAATGAAAGGGTTCTATTCCTGAGCATACTCAAGCGTAAGAGAAAAAAAAAGACTCGATTAGTAAAGTATTTCGGTCGCTATCATGTTAACAAGAAAAAGGATCCGCACATACAGACACACGGACGTCCAAGACAGAACTTTTTTAAACTGTTTTTTAACTAGTTTAAATAACAAAAATGACATCAAAAATATCATGAACGTTAAAAATAGTGTTTTTTCTTAATATGTGTGTGTATGTATTATCTTACAAGTGCAATGTATGATACATAAAGACATTTTAAGTTTGAAAAATCAGATGTTTTGCGCGAAGTGACAGTAGTACCCACCTCAACGCTTCGCTTATGAGGCGTGCAATAAATTCAATTCATTGAGTAGGTACTTATTACAAAAGCACTCCCATATTCGATATACTAATTTTGAAATATCTACATTATATTAGTAGGTATCATAAAAACTTTCCCGTAAACTTTCTTTAGATAGGTAAAGGTACCTCCATAAATAATTCGCCTGTTGCTAAAAGTAAAGTTAGGACTAAGTTTAAATACGCGGGTTGTGGTCTGGTCTCATATAAAGTAGGTAGGAACCCTTTAGTTTCAGTGATAATATGTGGTAGGTACCTACGTAGTCTGTTATTCTATGCAATTTCATGTAGCCTATAGGTATCTATTCCTTACTGAATTTGGACAAGGATAGGAAATAGGAATACCTTATACCTACATGTCAATACTTAGGTATCAGAATTATTTACACACATACAAACATCCATACCTTAATTTGTTAGTATGTATTTGCGTGTGTAAGTGAAAAGAACTTCTATAATTAATAGTGATTTTAATATTAATTAATTTTGAATTTTGTAACTCGATTCAGCAGTGTTTATTGAGATAAGTTACTCCGCCTATAGCTCCTTAATCTATATGTCGTGGTCATATCGTAGATTTGATCATTTCATGATATGAGTGGCCATTTCACGAAATGGTCGCATATCGTGAAATGGCCAATTTAGTTTGGCCACATCATGATGTGGTTTGGGCAGATCAATGATAAGAAATCGTTTCACGATATGGCCAATTAACGCACGGTTTTTTCATGAAATGACCAAAATTATTTGATCATATCGTAAAATAGTTACATTAATCGTTGGTAGAGGCGCTGCAAGCTCTGTGTTTATGTGATAAGATGGCGGCCGCTGGCGAAAATTAAATTATTCGCAGTTAAAAACTTCATAATTCGTTTAATAACAATATTATGAAGAAAATCATAGCAAAGAATTTACGACGAAGAGGTACGAGTACTATGGAAAATGTGGATATCTTATATATATTTAAGAAAAAATGCGACTTAAATAAAATAATTTAAGAAACTACTACTATATTATTATAATTGTTTGTTTTTTAAAAAGCGATCCGTTTCTGGCACTCGCCGGCCGCTGCCGCGGCACGCTCGCTTTGCTCGCTCGGCTCGTGCGTTGTTTATCAAAGTGTAACCTAACCTAACCTAATTGTTTTCTATTGCAAAAACGATTCGATTCTGGCATTCGCCGGCCGCTGCCGCGGCACTAACTTAAATGACATTAAACAAGTTTTATAGAATATAGTTATTCTGAAATTTTTTAATATTTTATGGACTCTTTATATTTTATACGATCTGGCCAAATGTGGATGACCAAATCGTGAAACGTTGACGATTTAACGATCTGATCAAACTATGTTGGCCATTTCACGATATGCGACCATTTCGTGAAATGGCCACTCATATCATGAAATGATCAAATCTACGATATGACCACGACATATACATTATAATAAATCTGTAGAAGGGTCAATTCTGTACATTGAAAATATTGAAAAAATAAATAGCAGGGGGTGTTACTGGATCGATACCAAACCCAAATATGTGATTAAAAAAATTTTTGTCTGTCTGTCTGTCTGTCTGTCTGTCTGTCTGTCTGTCTGTCTGTCTGTCTGTCTGTCTGTATGTGAAGGCGTCACGTGAAAACTAGCGGTTCGATTTCGATGAAACTTGGTATAATTATACCTTATTATCCTGGGCGTAAAATAGGATACTTTTTATCCTGGAAAAATACGTAGAAAAAAATTAATCTTAATTTTTCAGTTTTATCCATAGACGTTGTTCCGTAGAACCGCGAACACACGTTGCGTATTATTATAGGCCTAGCCGTATTTGGGAATTGGGTCCAATAGATATTTATAAGATGTTATTGACAGAGGTACTCAAAATGGAGAAATAACCATCCACGCGAAGACCGACATCCGCGCGGACGGAGTCGCGGGCGGAAGCTAGTCTCTAATAAGCATAAATAAAGGTTTTTTTCATGTTTAGTGTTAGTTTGTAGACATAGAACAATTGTATATCTCATTGATTGATTTTCTTGAGGCTTTTTTTCCACTAAACATCTGGCGTCAAGCCAACATTATAATGTGTGTACCTACTCTGTAAACATGGTGTAAAAAAACGCGGATCCGTCTTGGGCGCACCGCGCAATAGGAATGCCCAGGCCCCAGAAACTGTAGACTTGTGACGTCATAGAAAAAGGATTTTGGTCAGAAAATCATATAGTATTATCTGTAGAATTCTGAAAAAAAATATATTTTATAACGAATCAAAATAAAAAGTGCGCATTTGTAGAGCAATTTCTTTTTGATGTGCCTATTGAAGTCAGAATTTTTTTATATTGTTTATTCCATTGGCTGGTTTTTCATATAACGTCATATCTATATTTAAACTTAATCATAATTCGAAAATCCTCACTTTTGCATATCGGAACCATCTGTCCAACTTCAAAGTAATAATTCGGCGTCCAAAAAAGGGGCATGAAATAATAAAATGCCCCAGTGATTACGAGACGTCAGCGTAATTTCGGTTAAAAAAATAGATAACATTTTTGCGTGTTCGTTTGATGGATGGCGGGAATGACACCGATTAATCATGGCCACGCCTCGGGTGCAACTAATTATCTACCATGAACCACTGTTGGGGCTTCGCCTAAGTTTGCAAACACGAAATTATAGACTACCGACTGTTAGTGGAAGGAAGCGTTTAACCCATGTAGGTAGTATGTATAGACCTATAGATAATTCCCATAAGTGTATCCAGATCCTATAATGTAGGTATAACTATGGTTAGATCAAATTGAACGTACTACGTAGGTAATACCTAACACAAATTTAATATGCAGTAGGAATAAAGTATGGAATATTGATGTATTCAGCGATATTCAAATTAGAAAAAAATGTAACGATTAAGTTATTATAATAAATTTGTAAACTGATTCATTTAGGTACAGTGCGACACAAAAGAGATGACAAAAAATGAGGGCGCCACCGTCGCTCATATAGCAACACTGATACTGCGACGCAAGCAATCTTGATACTATAGAATAAAAATCAAAAAAATAAAAAGTAATAAATACCGCGATTTAAAGTTGTTTCATTCATCATCGTGTAAATTTAAGACAAAAATACATTAGTATTTTAAATGACCTACCTAGGTCAAATTTTACTTAAATGTATTTGGAATTAGTTTATAGAAATCGGTCAAGCCATTTAGACTGCAGAGGCGCACATAGAATCAAACATACGAACAAACAAACATACATACATACAGCTCAAACCTAAGGCTCAAACACATTACGCTCCTTCTGGGTCCGTCAGGTAAAAAAAACAAGGTGATTTGAAAACTACATATTTTTATTTATTTTTTGTAGATATTCTCCTTCATTTTTACTCCCATGCTCCACTATCCTGCGTACTGTGCTTTCAGAAACCCCTATAACAAACGAATTAAGATGAATAAAATCAAATAGTACATTTAACATATTTATTTAGTAGCTTAAAACTATTTTTTTTTTATGTCGGAGGCCAAGACTCACTTTGGATCCCTGCGTCCACTCTAGTAAGTAGCAAGTAAGGATTCATAGATAGCTGTATGAAAATAGTTATCACTATACTATTTAAGGCTGGTTGGATTGGATATAACTTCTTGACTCAAATTGTGCTGGTCGCACTATAAAAACTAGTTTTTGTTTACATACAAATAACCTCAAATTAAATTTCAAAAACGTAATAATCGCCATAGATACGTACATTAAACACTCGTCACTAATGGAATATTGTATTTTACGTAGTACTGAGCAAAAATAAATAGAATCTCACCGGTATAATCTGCTGTACGTCTGTAAACGTTTTCCAAATATTTTTCTCGTTTTTCAGCTTGAAATTATGAGAAACACCGAATGAAAACTTTATATATGGCATCACGGACACCGCTACGTTTAACCTTTTTCATGATTTCTCCTTTTTTTAGTAAATTTCTTGTTTAAAATAACAATTTTATCTCAACTTCACCAAATAAACAACAAATTTTTATTCAACTTGACAGCTGCATTGATAATAATTCAGGGTTGCCAGATAATGAAAAAAAAATAGTTCCAAATTAATTAATTTCATCTCTTTTATGTCGCACTGTACATATTTCGTTACGTTCTGTAAACTTCAACAAAAAATGGTATTACCCACTTTGCAAATATCTTTTAGATTAAAACGTACTCTACATTGTTTTAATAAATCCATCCATATCGTTCATATCTACGTTACTGGCGCCAATTAACACAAAACACGACACCCAATATGAAAAAACTCGTCCCTAACATAATAAGCATAAAGATAAAAACCTTGTCAACTAATGAAATAAAAGCTGGCTGAATGGAATTATGTTTGAGCACGCAGAGAAAACAAAAAAAAAGTAAAAAGTTACAAGCTGTCAAATTGCGTGACAGCGCGCGACGGGAACTCGATACAAATGGCCGCCAATAGGCCTACAGATAAAAAATTTCGGAGACATAATAAGTATTGCTTCTGGACAGGATTAGGTGTGAAATTGTGGGAATTCGACAAATTGGGGTGAACAAGATTTATGTTTTATACGTCTCATATTTTTGTACAAAAAATATCACAGTATGAACAATTTTCAGTACATTTTCTTAACTTTATCTAATAGTAAACGTTTACAAGTTACTTAATAGTGTATTTCTCTTCCCACACGTTTAGTAAAAAGGTATTATCAATTTAATTGGGGTCAAACCAGCACAGATAATAAAAAATGTTAAGCTTCACAAAACATGGAAATGTGGTCTGAATGCTAATAGTAGGTACAGTCTAATGATACAAACATTTACATACCGGTAAAGGAAAATAATTTTGCATATAATTAATTTCTTAGTCCGTATCCATAATAGTATGTATCTCTAGACAATATTTGAAAATATTTGTTTACATTCTACATCAGTTTTGGTCATTGCTCTATAAAAATGAACTTAGATAAATAAATAAATTCTTTTAAGCTGTACCAAAATTTGTTAAAAAAAATTGTAAGCTGTTTTATACACAATAATTTTAATTTTAATACTGTTTTACTATTTATTATCTAAACAAATTGCAAACAGTTCATGAGCTTAATTTAGGGCCGATGCAACAATTATATTGCCATCAGTAACGGGAAAGCTCATTATTATTTTTTTTTTTATTTAAAAAAGGGAATGTTATAAAAATTATATAAGGATAAAATAAGGACTAAGTATAAGATAAATTAAAATTCGAAAGAAATTTCGGAGTTTTCCTTATTTATTCTTTATTAGGTATTTAATAAAGAATTACCCATTTCTGATACCTAGGTATCCCAGTCTCTAAGCATCGGTTTCTTCAATTATTTTTTCTTTTTTATATTTCTTTATCACCAGTTCTTCTATTATAATTTTTCATCATCATACAATGCGAAGTAGGTAGATCTTAGAACTTTTAGATTTAAGTTAAAACCTCAGTAAAAACTGTGTCCAAACTGTATCCTAGATATAGATACAAAGACAAAAATTAATTGAAATGTAATATTGTGTAAACAAAAGGTGTACTATTAAAAATACAATGAATGGTCACTAATTATGACATTAATAAATGTCGCGCAGGAAATTTAGTTCCTACTTGTACTACATTCCTTATATGACATGTATAAAATGTCAAAAATTATAATTAGGGATCCTTATATGATATACGAATAATTATTGTGAGAATGTCGTGTTGTTTGTACAAATAGTAAGAGATGAAATGTATCCTTTTGAATAGGTACTTTACAAGTGTCTTTCTTCTAATTAATTAAAAATTATTACCAACATTTAAATGCCCCCATATTAGTTATATGTATAAGTGAGGCTATAAAAAATAGCTTTCATATATTTTTTCAATACCGGGAATAAAACCCATACCTACCCTCTGGGTTCAAGTCACTGACCACTATACCAATTGTCAATGAACTACGATCAATTAAATACAACATCTATGTTTTACACATACCTGCATGTTGTATAACAAGTAGGTACATTTTATTCACAGTAAAACCTTGTCATATGAGATGCATTTGGTTCAAACAAAAAATCAACGCTCGCTAGGCTTTAGCATTCCGCGGATTTTAAGGTCAGTTACGTCTTAGAACGTAATTAACGTTAATCCGTATTTACATTGAATGTATGCAAATAGTAAATAATGAAGTAATAAGAAAGAGATTCTACAAGTCGTCGAGCGACGGAGCCGTTGCAAAAAACTTTACAAACTTGTGATTAGCATGAACATGAGTTGCTACTGGTTTTGTCTATGCTTTTAGTATCATTTTTGACGATCTGTACAATGCCTTAGTTTTGACAGATGGACTTGGCCTTTGACATGTTATAAAAAATCATCGTTTAATTTTTTTTTTGTTCGATGTGAGAATAGCGCAATGTAGGTACCTATACATTGTCGAATATTAAGATTGTTATATTTTATAATTCATAAATAAATAAATATTTCTAATATTCTTGATAAATATTTTATTTGATGCTTACACTAGCTGATTGCCGACGGTTCTTATTGGAGACTTTTCCTCTATTTAAGAAAATTGTGCCTATGGTAAAACCTATAGTAAGTAAGGATAAGTGGGAAACAATTCATTCTAATTGTATTAAAACTAAAAAAAACTTAATAATTTATTGGGCCATATTGAAAAATTGATAACATCTTATCGTAAAAATCCATACCTATTGTAAAAACCATACATACCTACCATACATACATACCATATATACCATGTAATGTAAAATTACCATGTTATTACATAGGTACCTATATTCTTCTTCCTCTTCTTCTATTCAATGAAAACATAATAGTTATATTTACCTTGTACACTTGAATTTTACCTATATCACACAACTTTATCATGTAGGGCCCACTGAAAACCGGTGCTGCGATGCCTCTGCATCACAGAATATCACCGAGTGGTTTCCTTTTTTAATGTTTGATGCTGCACAGACCCTATGTGTTTAGGTTTAATTAGTATTTAATATAATTTTCTGTTTTCTTCGCATCCAAACTTTATTGTATCTTACTATTCTCAATTTTTTTTCCTGTGTGGCAAGACATTAAAATAAATGTATTTTCTTTCTTTCTTCTTTCTATGTATGGTTCCGCGCAACTTTACAGACATCATTCGCAGCGCACCTGTCACAAAAAATCAATAAAAAAATTAGCATAAACAAAAATAATTTTAAACAAACATACAACCAAGTCCCAACACTAGTATATTCCCTTCACTGCGTTTATAAGAAACTTATTAGTCACTTATTCGTAAAAGCGAACTCCGTGTAAGTAAGTAGACACTGGCCTGTGAGAACTACAACATTGCCTTTATTGGTATTTTTAGTCTGTACAGATGAACCTGTTTGCAGCACAGGCTATATTCAAATCGTGTAACCTATCCTTAGGTTGCATAATTAAATACGGTGAAATCATATTGGTTCCGTAGATAGATTCCACTTTCGAGAATCGTTGGATCGACACAATCGAGCCACCGATTCTCGAAATATTGTGGGTGACGTTTTGATTTCTTATTATTTACTAGCTTACCCCCCGCGGCTTCGCCCGCTTTGTCTAAAACCTAATAAATTATATATTAAAACCTTCCTCTTGAATCACTCTATCTATTAAAAAAACGCATCAAAATCCGTTGCGTAGTTTTAAAGATTAAAGGACATAGGGACAGAGAAAGCGACATTGTTTTATACTACCCATGTAAGTCGATGATGATGCTGATGTAATGGAATATTATATTGAGAATGCAACGCTAGCAGTTTGTTCTTGAGCTGAAAATTTAATTAAAAAATATTGGAAAAATATTGTTTTAGAAACGTTTACAATTTACAGCAGTAAATTTTAGATACTAATAATGTATCTATAACTCGCTACGAAAACATCCAAAACACTTAAGTACCTAACAAATTTATCCTGCAGGTAGCTCCTTTGTAACTGTTATTTAGACAGTATTATCACAATATTTTTGTGGTAGATATTATTTATCTACATCGTATTACTGGCTACTACATTACTTTACTTTGCAATAAAAACTAACGCAGTTTCAAGAAATATTTCTCCTCTTTTTATTAACCGACTTCAAAAAAAGGAGGAGGTTATCAATTCGGCCGGTATTTTTTTTTTTTTTTTTTATATGTATGTACACCGATTACTCCGAGGTTTCTGAACCGATTTACGTGATTCTTTTTTTGTTCGATGCGGGATGGTGTCGAATTGGTCCCATAAAAATTTTATTCGGATAGGCCCAGTAGTTTTTATTTTATGAGCATTTTTGTATGTAGGTATTTGTAAATTTTGCAAGTGCAAGTTTGAAGTCGGTTGTTTTTAACGCAGTTATCACTTGTTTGAATATAAGAAACACATCGTGTTGAATGGCCAAATTAATTCGCACACCATTTAAATACCAATTCAACACATTGACTAATAGATATTTAGAAGTATGTAGATCACATCCTAAATCTAATTAACTATCTTTATAAGGAACCTAGGACATACCACAATAACTAGATTTGCATAGACCTCAATATCTAGTACTTTTGCATTTTGAAATGACCTTTCATACTATAAGTAAAGACGTAAACAGTCTATTTTTTAAATTGCTGAAATGTTTGTTTTTTACTGGTTTTAATTTAAAAATAACTAAATGAATATTATTATTATTACTAAGAAAAACATGCAAATAATATGAATACGAATAATAACAGTTTGTAGAGTAATCGTAGTAAGTACATATTTTATTTATTTTGAAATGATTTATTTTGCAAGAAATGTGGAAGATTTAAAGATGTTACATAATTCATTGTTCACCACAAATCGCCAATTGATTGGCATGCAAAAATTAACAATAGAATGTCAATGTACCTACTACATAAATATCATTTTTACAATTATATCTATATGTTTAAATTCTATCTCTATGTCCTACAAAATCTTGTATCGCTATAAAATAAAAGAACTTTAAAAGAGTCTCCTTTAAAACTGTTTATACTCATGTTTTTGATAATACCTATGTTACTCAAACAAAAACTGTCAAGTTTATTAATTTTATGATACTAATAACACTTGAAAAATAACAATTTCGAGTATATTATTATTGTGTCGTATACTATTTTTTATACTTCAAATATAATAAATACTCTACACTAAGTGACAGGTTCGTTAAAACAATAGCAAATTATAATTACCCTCTATTCTTTGTTATTAAACTCTTTTGTTTTACAGAAATATGTCGCTCAAAACGTTTTAACATACGTCATACACTAAACTGCTACGCATAATTTGATAGACCTTTTTTCAAAGAACACGATACCACTTTGTTTGTGGATCACGTTCGAGGGGTTTTCTTTTATATAGGTAGTTTATTAATTAACAAGTTTAATGAGTGTGCGTTCACCTTAACTTATAAGGGTCGTTGCTCATTTAGCAAATCGTTAAATTTTTAAGTGAATTAAGTGGATGTTAAGTGAATGCTTAAAGTACATTATAAGTTGAAATATATTAGATATGTTGTTAAAATAGTATGCAGATTTTAACTTTTAACGGTTAAGTTCATTTTAAGTAATGCGATAATTTTACTTTACATGAAATACATGTTTCGTTTACCTAATTGATGTAGGTATACATTCAATTATTATAATTCTACCTAACTTACTTTAAAACATGTTATTAGGTACGTACTGTACTGTATCTAAGTTATTGTTGGTAAACCTATTTTTGAACTAAAAATAATATTCCATTCCAATTTATAAGTACCACAGGACAGTTGTTTGGGATATTATGTAGTTAGATATAAGTTACATATTATGTAAAATTGAATTGTAATATTGACATGATTTCAAAACAGCAACTATGGAGTTTCTTGACGGTTCTTCTCCATAGATACCTACCTACTGCTTTCCGATTCGATGTCTACTAAATGTTAAAAATATGTAATGACGATTCGAAAGTGTTTCTAAGAAATCTAATTGAATAAATAAATGTTTGAGTTAGAGTATTCTTAATTAAGAGGACACATGTAGAAATAATACAAAGTGGTATGTTTATGAATATAATTTTATTAACAATTTTTACTTTAATGACTGTATTGAAGTCGATATTTACAATTTCGTAGCCATAATATAATACATTTTTACAAATCTCTCGATTTTATAGCTATTATATGCTAAATATATTAAATAATGCACAATATAATATATAATTATATGAAATGTTTCGTTTATATTACATATATTATTTTACCTACATTATATTTATATTGTAGAACAATATTTTGGATAAACAGCTACGGATAAAATTTATTTGCGCAGTAAAATGTGACTTAGTTATAAAACTAAAATTGATAACTAACTTTTCATTAAATTAATCATGTATGTTTCCATTATAAACCCTTATTAAAAACTAGCTTCCGCCCGCGACTCCGTCCGCGCGGATGTCGGTCTTCGCGTGGATGGTTTATTTCTCCATTTTGAGTAGGTACTGACAATAAAATCTTATAAATATCTATTGGACCCAATTCCCAAATACGGCTAGGCCTATAATAATACGCAACGTGTGTTCGCGGTTCTACGGAACAACGTCTATGGTTAAAACTGAAAAATTAAGATTAATTTTTTTCTACGTATTTTTCCAGGATAAAAAGTATCCTATTTTACGCCCAGGATAATAAGGTATAATTATACCAAGTTTCATCGAAATCGAACCGCTAGTTTTCACGTGATGCCTTCACATACATACACACAGACAGACAGACAGACAAAAATTTTTTTAATCACATATTTGGGTTTGGTATCGATCCAGTAACACCCCCTGCTATTTATTTTTTCAATATTTTCAATGTACAGAATTGACCCTTCTACAGATTTATTATATGTATAGATTAAAACCTGTATTGATAAAAGGGCATAGAGTCTTAAAAAGATAGAGCTTTCCCTAATACAATAAATATTAAAAAATGCATAAGCCACAAAAAGGAATAAAGTTTATAATAAGTAATTATAAAAAAATCTGATGGATATAAATAAATTATGAAATATAAACGAAACAATTCATTTGAAACGGTAATACCTACTTAGTTATAATTTACAAGCAACAAAATTGTCATCACTTTCATAAATTCGATGAAAATGTATTGAAATGCTATGATACGGTGTTAGTTACTAATTAGGTAATATTTATATAGTAATTGTGTTATATATTTACCTGCTTAATAAATATTTAAAAGAACTGAATTTGTGAAATTATACGCATTTTTTATGAAGTATAAAAAAGTATGGGATTAATCTCCATTAAATTATCTCGACAATAGTATGCAAAATATCTTGATTCCGTGAACTAACAAGGCTATAATAATAAGAATAGCTGCAAAAATGAGGCGAAAAAAATTTTTCGATCGTAAAGCACTCTCTGATGCTTCGCATCGTCGTGCAAAAATTAAAACATTAAACATATCTTAGGCCAGTATTATCGCTAGGTAAGTTAGAGTTTATACAATTGACTATGAATTATCCCATCCAAAACTTTAGGATAATCCTAATATAAATGTTAGGAATAATAAGAAGTAAATCATACATTGTAAAATCAGGCTAAAATGTCGTTAGGTAGGTACCTTCTAGTTTTTACAAGCATTTTCACTGATAAACTTTTCAGTCCTTTATTGTATCACACACAAACATACATGCATACAAAAATTGAAAGCAACGTGATGTTTAAATGGCGAGTTGTACATTTTTTCATAAATATAAAAGTTTTAAAATTTTAAGAAAAGACAAATTTTAACGTGAGGCAGCATTTGAAACCGTGTCTTTCACTTTATCGTAAGCCTTTGACAGGCTACCTGAAAATTTATATTTCAAATCCTACTTAGATAAGTAGGTATTTTTAAAATATAAAGAAACAAGAGTGAGTTTCAGTCAGACAACATACCTAAACGCCAAAATTTATGAATATGGATGTTCGTGTTTTTTATGCAAAAATAGAAGAAATTTAGAAAGAGATAGATTAGAGAATATGCGGCTTGTATACTTTTTCGTTTGTTGTCAATAAATGTTTCATTCATTCATTCATTCATTCATTAGGTATAGTCTGCATGTCCGCGGACGCATAGTCTGCATTAGTACGCAGTTAGTTCGTTGATACTTGTATTTAATTCAAAGAAAGCAATTTCTCTGTAACATCTTCTCTGTTTGTATACCTATCCATACTAATATTATAAATGCGAAAGTAACTCTGTCTGTCTGTCTGTCTGTTACTCAATCACGCCTAAACTAATGAACCAATTTGCATGAAATTTGGTAAGGAGATATTTTGATACCCGACATAGGCTACTTTTTATTGCGAAATATGTACCACAGGCGAAGCCGGGGCGCGGGCGGACCGCTAGTAACTAATAAATAGATCTCCGCGCGGCTTCGCTCGTTTTGTGGAAAACTTACACAAATTATGTACGAAGAACTTCCTCAAGAACCACTTTATCTACCTCTGTCCCTATGTATCTATGTTAAATGTTTAAAGCATTAGGTAAGCAAGCATACGGACAGACAGCGGCAGCATATTTTGTTTAATACTATTACAGTCAGAATCGACATTCGAAATCGAAAATTTAACAATAATCCCAAAAGTTTTCAAACTTCGGTCAAGTGAATGATTCATTGGGACGACAATAAATCTCATTTTGCAACCTTGTCCGCAGTTAACATTGTTAAAATTGCAATTAAATTTTTTTTTTTGCTGTATGGTCGTGAAAAAAATTCCAAAAGTTCTGCAAACTTGGGGAAGTTTTCGATATAATATTTTATATCACGTATTAAATTTGCAACCAATCTAAACTTTTCGAAATCTTATAAGAATTCTTCAGGATATTAATCAATGAAATCTTCATTTGTACGTTTTCTTATTACCTAGATAGGTATACCAATAATAATGATAGAAAAACGCTTGAAGATAATTTTTCGGATAGTAGGTACCTAGGTATGGCAAGTCTATAAATTTAAAATTTTCTTACATCTATAAAACTCAAGCGCATCACACATTAACTCCATCTGTCATTTTTTATTTTTAAAAACTTGATACTTGCACAAAGTTGTCCATTTAAAGATCTTCAAAATGGAGTCTAAAAAATGTCGATTAGGCATACAAACATAGAAACATTACAAACAGAAAAAGGTTTTGAAAATCGGTGTATTTCGGTGCTGCAACAGCACATGCTGCGCTCTTCAGTTTTATTATTATAGACTAAGACTTGCATGTAAATGTATTATTACGTGGAAAGCCAAGTCGGGGTCACTAGTGTAAAACATACGTTACACATTTAACCCAACCAACACCATAAAAGTATGCATAAAGGTGCGTATAAATTAAGCGCGGCAGCCGCGCGAGCCAATGTTCGACCAGAGTTGACGATCATTTGCTGCGCGAGCCAATATGTAGATATATTTTAAGTTGAACGTAGTTGCCGCGCGCGGCAGGCGATCCATCACGAACATCTCTTCTGTAGGACGCCAAAAGTATAGTCATTTTCTTTTTCAAGTCAGGAATAGGTATATCTATTTTTTTACTGATTTCTACCCACGCATCATACCTTACCGATTTATTGTGGTATTGGGAGGAAATCTGTTCCACAAAAATTCATCAGCGCCATACAATTGTATTAGTAAACGGCATTTTTCGTTGTCTATTTTTACGTATACGCCGCGCGAGCCGAATCACCAAAATTACAAAACGTCCACACGGCGCGCGAGCGAACGACTGAAGCTCCTTTGATGCGGTCTCAAAAACCGACAGAGAGCGGATCGCCCCGCGGCACGTTCGAGCGCGGCAATGTTCGGGTCGCCGCGCGCGGCGATCCCGTCTACATAGTGCGCGGCCGCCGCGCGCGCCTATGTTCGATGGTTTGCCGCGCTTAATCTATACGCGGCTTTACTCTTGTGCAGACGAAATTAATCAATAAATTAACACTAACAGCAAAAAATTAATAATACCTGGCGCCGATTTATTAAAAACTATGAATCAGTACATTATGTATGTATTTATGTTTATGAATATTTATGCATTCTGAAATAGGCATTGTAATTATAACATGACATTATATGCATAACTGGTTGGACAATGGAGAAAGCTTCAGTTCAATGAGGTCTTTGATAATTTTGTGTATGTGTATTATATGATACAGACTATAGGGTGGGTGTGTACCTCTGTATAATATCAAATATGATACAGAATATAGGGTGGGTCTTCTCGTACGTTTCCAAACACACTTTAAACTCATTTATTTATTGAAGCTACACTTTTTATAAAAGTGTTTTTGATTCGTCATAATATCAGAATTTGCTCATACCCAGCGAAGTGCCTTTTTTTAACCGACTTAAAAAAGGAGGAGGTTATCAATTCGGCCGGTATATTTTTTTTATGTATGTACCTACACCGATTACTCCGAGGTTTCTGAACCGATTTACGTGATTTTTTTTTTGTTGTTTTGCATACACAGAGTACGTACTTTATCCTGGAACTCATACATTTACTGAACTACATTTTGGATCGTCATAATACGTAGGAATTATTACATTCATATTATCATGATTAGCTGACCCGTGCCTTCACTGAGTCTCTATTTTTAATTAGATTTACCTAAGTACAAAATTGATTTAGATTCATACAAACTTACATTTCATTTTTACTCTATGGAGCGAATTTCCAGTGCTTTCTTAGTATTTACCTACCTGCCTACTCATTTACATTGTACTTAGGTACATGAAAATACGTTGATAAACATGTTAGGTATATAGGTAGGTACGTGATACGCGATGTAACTCGCATTACAACCCCTCCTATAGGTCTTAGCGTGGTGATATATAAATCCTATAATAGCCTTCCTCGATAAATGGACTACGTATCTAACAGTGAAATAATGTTCAACTAAAAAGATCACATTTAACATTTATTGATCTTATATGAATTATTTCGTTTATTGCTAAAAATCTGTTGGGCATTTCCTCTATATTTTTCTTAAGATGGCCATTTTCACTGTCATTAAACGACTTTCCATACAAAAATTCACAAAAGGACGAATAATTTTTTTACCATTTCGAATCAGGTTCATAATATACTTAGGTAGTGATTCACTGAAAGTGACCATTTTAACCCTGCTGAAGCTATTTTTTGTAAATAAATAATCAATAGTAGTAGAATAGTCTTAGATATTGCTTAGATAATAGATTGCATTTACAGTTTTTATTATTAATTAATAATAGACTTCATAATATATCTAATTTTATTTAACGATTTCAAAATTATGTTTTACTAGCTTACCGCCCGCGGCTTCGCCTAAAGATTTAGGTAAGCAATAAGCATACAAAGGGACATAGGGACAGAGAAAGCGACTATGTTTTATACTATGTAGGTAGTGATGTATACCTATACGAACTGTTCTCTACAATTTGCGATAGTGGTTAATTTAGACAAAACTTTTATGAGACCAACATTTAATTGAATGCGAAGCTAAACTAAACATTATGGAACTTTGATTCATTGAAAACTAGACAGATAGATAAATATAAAAGCAAATTTGAAAAAAAACTTGGTACCTAGGTAGGTACGCTATACTTGACTATGAATTATTATTTTCTGCAGTTTATTTCTACGGCTCAGATTTCTAACAATACCCAAAACATGTAATATAATATGTACCTAAATGAAGTTACTCATAGGATTGCTATCAGCAATCTGGTTTCCATAACACAAGCGAAAGCTTAGTATATGGGATCAGATCGTACCATGTGTGTAAATTGTCCTGAAATATTTATTTATTTATTTATTGGCGACAGTAGGAACAATAATTCCATGTGCAGTTTATTTAAACAAGATAGTTAAGCTATATAACAAAAACTAAACTCACATAGGTTACATACACACAAATTTTAATTGACAGTTGTAAATCTGTTTCCATCACAGTTACCATACCACAGATGACAAACTTCAACGCGCATCAAATATTTCAAACTAAACGCGTGAACTAAACATGAACTAAACTCAAGAAGCTTATATCTTATACACTGGAGATTTCGGTATGAACATTTGACGTGTAACAAGAAAATTGTTGTGTTTTATCACTTTCACACCTAACTTGGTATTGCCACTGTTAATACGAAGTTTTCCCAAGGCTACTATGTATGCCGTAATATTCTGTGCAAAAGGTTAGTTTTTGTACATGAGTTTGTTGATAAATTGCCAACAACGTCATTCAGAAGCATTGTTGGATGAGACAATTATTATTTATGCTAAATAAAATAAGTATCTGGACCAATTATTAAAAAGCGATACTCCCTGATTATGGGTAGTTACCATAATAAAATTGTAGCAACTCTCACTTTGACAATATGGCATAAGTGTCAAAAAAATTGCGTCGCTTCGAATATTTAAGTTAATATTGTTGCTTATTTAATGGATATTTTCCGAATATAAAGAATGCATTGTATTGTGCAAAATTGCAGAAGTGTTTGGACACCAAATTCTGGCATAGAATTTCACAGGCAAGTGTATATTTACGTTATTTACAATATTCCTCAATACTCCAACATTGACCTGTTTAGAATCATTTCAATGGCAAAAATTGTCTAATTAAGCATCATTTTAGTAAGCAGTCATGTTAAATTTGTTATTTCCCCAATACTTTATCATTTTTCAACAAGTTTTCAATAAACAAATTTAACAAGTAAGGTAACCATGATGACGAGTTTTTATGGATAGCGAGGAGAATATATTGTAATAACAATATTATGATGAAAATTTAGAACACCATTTTAAAGATTGTTACTAGTAATGAAACAACACATGACATCGGTATTGCACTCACATGTAGTTATAAGATTGTTCGTTTTTACATTGAAATTTATACTTTTTTAACTTACCTCATATTTTTTGTTTTAGGTATTTCAGCTTTCCAAAAAGTAAAATAAAAAGAAATATATGTGCCCATCAAGGGTAAAATTACTGAGGATTACGACCCAGAAAAAAATACCTTTTGAAAAATAAACTTTGTAAAGTTAGCTGACATTTGTGCAAGGCGTTTATTATAAAAAGTTTTTCTTTGATGATTTTGGCTTGAAATTGACCCGTCGAAGCAACGCGTTTAAAAAGAAGATCTGAGTAGCTTACATTTTGGTAAACAGCATCTGATGCAAAACACAACTTTCCTCTATTTACAAAGGATGTTAATGCTATATATCGGTTCATATCCAGGCTTTGTAGCCAAGAGTTATTTAAAATTATCATTCTATACCAATTAAAATTGTATATACCTATAAAGTATGGCCAGTAATATTATAATATAATTAATACTGTTAAAAATATATGTCGTTATTATTTATAGACCATGATTTTTAGTTTTTTCTATTTCGAAAAATCCTGAATATACAAACCAGTGTGGTCACCCACAGAAAGAGACAAAAAACAACACTGACGTCATTCAAGGTTATATTTTCTTGTGACAAGTCAATGGTCATAGTGCAATCTCCAGTGTATTAGATATAAGCTTCTTGACTAAACTCATTAAATTTATCCGTCATATTTAGCCATATACATATTACTTTATTTCATTTTTATCTTAGTATAAATAATTGTAACTTAGTTGAACAAAAAAAAACTTAGGTCAACGATAGAGTTAGGTTTAAGTTAGCCTTAGGCTATTTTTGTTTTTTAAAATTTCATAATAATTTCCCTCTTTACGCATTTACTTTTTATTAAAAAACATCACCAATCTCATTACTCTGTATGCTAACGTTTATCTATACTAATATTATAAAGCTGAAGAGTTTGTTTGTTTGAACGCGCTAATCTCGGGAACTACCGGTCCGATTTGAAACATTATTTCGGTGTTAGATAGCCCATTTATCGAGGAAGGTTAGAGGCTATATATCATCACGTTAAGACCAACAGGCGTGGAGCCACGCAGGTGAAACCGCGCGGAGCAGCTATGATAGATAAAAATAATCGTATATTAACTGCATGCGAAGGTGGAAGGAACCTAGCTCTACTATCTATGATTGAGCCATGCCATTGCATGCATGAAGCCAAATTTTGCACACAGATAGATGGAAACAAACAGTTCATTATTGATTTGGGAATTAAACTTAATAGCAACAGTGGATGGAAATGTGTATACTGTATACAGAACCTTCAATAAAAATCAGATGATTAAAAACACACGCGACTCGAGTAGATACTCGAGTCGCGAGGATAGATATCCTAAACATATAAAAAAGAAAAACGTATTTTAAGATATTATGTACTACTAGAATTAAAACTAGATTTTTTACCCATGCTTCCTTAGTGTAATAATATACGCGTATCAAACAATCCATTTTAAGTTCAAGCGACCGCGACGTCACAAAGCAAGTTTCCAATAATTCAATAAAACGGATTGTCTGTATTTAACATACCTACTATAAAAGGCGGTCGGTGCTCATTGATAAAGATACCTCATTTCAAAACGAGTCATCCAGTGACTGGTCCATTGTAAAAACATTACAAATATGTAATTGTAATGTTTTCTTTGAAATAATAGCGATATCCTATACATGGTTTCCCGCCAACTGTTTGCGCGGGAAACTTTGTAGGAATTTGCTAAACGTTGTTCAATTGTTTTGTTTATTTATTTATGTAGGTAAGTATTTAGTTTAGCGGCTTTGTCTGGGTTATTAATAAGTAATACGTTAAATATAAGATTTCACCATCATTTCATCGAATTATCACGTACCTATTATCGTGATACGATTCCTTTTAGTGATCAGTCAGAAGTCAGAACTACAATGCTCTTAAGACAATCAGGCACCTAGGTATGCCAATTCGCCTTTTAAAAAATGTCAATAGGTAGTTTTGTTTACGCTCCAAAAAGTAGAGATTACTCTCTACGCTTAGCTTCTTCATAAAAACATTCACCAAATTGGTCGTTTTTGTATGAAAATAAAACTTTAATAATTTGTTTAAATAAAAATAAATTAATGTAATGCACATTCTACTAATATAAGAAGGGTTGTGTAAATTTAATCTCATCGAATTTGATCTCAGATTTTTACCGTAGGATAGAAAATAGGAGGATAGGATATATTTTTCTTATAGGAGCAAACGAAATCAAACAATCTATTATCTACCTAATACCTACCTACTTATTTGCAGAAAAATAGTTACGTCAATTGTTTTTTTATAAGCTTGACTCGATTTTATTTAGGTATTTATTTATTTATTTAACCCGTTTTAAACACGAAAAGATTTGATCAAACTTTGTACACTTATCAAGGATCGATTATCCTATATGCGACAGTTTGTGAGGATAGATGGAATATGGATGGATGTTTGTTACTCGTTCCCGCAAATACTACTGAACCTATTCGATACAATGAATTTGGCATGTAGCTGAAGACCCAGAACAAGACATAGGCTAACGGGAACTATCCAAGTTTTTCTATCTCGCGGGCGAAGCAGCGGGCGGAAATCTACCTAGTAGGAAGGTAATTTTGCTAAAATGACGTGTTTTTTTTATAGAGGAGAATGCAACATCATCTGTCGGTAAGTGATCAACGTATCAACAATATGAGGGTCTTCAAGCGTAGACTGACAGGTACCTTCTAGGGAAGCGCTTTCCATCTTAAACCACATCTCAGCTTAACATCAGGCGAGATTGTGGTCAAGCGCTTCTCTATCGACAATAAAAAAAAATAAAAAAAAAATCCAGGAACATAGCGAATGTTTTTTGTCTAGATAGGTAGGTATGTACTTATTGAACACAAAAAGTGCGTCATTTACCAATATTTAGTCTCTTTATATCTATTTTAAATTTTACTATCTAGGTATAATAGATACATAATGATAATGTACCTACCTACTACCTTCAGCTTTCTTAATTTGTGTGAAGCCTAAATCAGATAGGAATGCTAATCCAGTCTTTAACCTATTTCAAACTAGCTTTCCACCCGCGGCATCGCCCGCGCAGTCAAAGAAAAACCCGCATAGTTCCCGTTCCCGCGGGATATCTCTATACCAAATTTCATGCAAATTGGTTCAGTAGTTAAGGCGTGATTGAGTCAGACAGACAGACAGAGTTACTTTCGCATTTATAATATTAGTATGGATTTCATCCAGATTCGTTCAGCCGTTTTTGCGTGAAAGTTACACAAACGTGAATAACCGACCGAGACTTTATTGATATTGTTTAGAAAGCGATTATTTTTCAAAATAAAAGAAATATAAGTAGGTACCTACTTCATATTAAAAACTCTATCTGTAATTAAACTGCCATCAAAATCGATCTACCCGATTCGGAGGTTAGCCATAACAGACAAAACATAGTTTAGCTACCGTATGTATCTTCATACATTGCAATACCTATATTAGTCTTTTAGGTACCTATACTGCAAAATATAATTGCTAAAAGGCATAAGTACTTAAGTACCTAGTAACAAATCTTTCGCGAAGTCCATGTTAGAGGCAGATGCATTTCACATCTGCGTAACCAATCGATGTTAATGTTCATTATCAATGTAAGTATGAGCGTTTTTGCTTTTTTTAATCGAACCTGGAACCTCTGGATAGAATTGTACTAACCATTTCACAAAGAAATCTGTATCTAGTAGGTATAGGTGCTTCAATAATTGTTAAAATATTATTTAAAGTTAAGATATAGGTATTAGATTACTAGCTGCGCCTCGCGGTTTCACCCGCATTGCTCCGCTCCTGTTGATCTTAGCGTGATGATATATAATATAGTCTATAGTCTTCCTCGATAAATGGGCTATCTAACACCGAAAGAATTTTTCAAATCGGACCAGTAGTTCCTGAGAATAGCGCGTTCAAACAAACAAACAAACAAACTCTTCCGCTTTATAATATTAAGTACAAAATATAATAATACCTAGGCATATTTATTTTTTAAGACAAAAGTAGCGTCATATTTTTGTCTCTACATACCTACAATATCTATACATACTTATTTGGAAAAACTAAATATCCAACAGTGAATCCACAGTGAATCCA